>NC_037679.1:114731095-114934655 GCF_003255815.1 Theropithecus gelada | reverse complement strand
TCAGCTCACTGCAAGCTCCGCCTCCCGGGTTTAGACCATTCTCCTGCCTCAGCCTCCCGAGTAGCTGGGACTACAGGCGCCCGCCACCTCGCCCGGCTAGTTTTTTGTATTTTTTAGTAGAGACGGGGTTTCACCGTGTTAGCCAGGATGGTCTCGATCTCCTGACCTCGTGATCCGCCCGTCTCGGCCTCCCAGAGTGCTGGGATTACAGGCTTGAGCCACCGCGCCCGGCCATTTATTAGCATTTAACATAATTATATTAAAACTGTAATTGTTAAAAATAAATTTAAATTAAAGATAGTATAATCTAAGACACAGAAATAAGAGCACTAACATTAAAAAATTTTACAGAAAACATTAGTATGAGGGCTGAGACCTCTTTTTCCCTGGTATATAGCTTGTGTACCATCAAATACTGCCTCAGTATATCTGGCAGTATTATAAATTCCTTATAGTAAGATGCAAGAAGGTGAGGCAGGGGATAACGATGTTGATCTCAAGTGACATTACGACAGTAATAGTACAACAACCTATGCCTACAAGTAGGTGCAGTAATAAACTTTTAACTTCTGTCCATGACAGAAATTATGTGATCTGGGTCTGTGATTGCCAACTCAATCAGCCATAATATGAGATAAAAGTGGAAGGAACTATTTAGAACAACAGGAAGTTTCAGAATACAGCAAGAAAGTCTGAGATATGGTTACTGAGAGATGGATGATATGGGCTTTGAAAGATCTTGCTCTCCATAGACCTTTAAAGATTTTCATTAGATAGGGACAGTACTTTCAAACGGTAACAAATAAATACTTTGTTTCCTCTGATTATAATAATAAGGAAAGACAGGGAAATGGCACAGAACAGAAAAGAGTTAAGAAAATGTATAGCAGGAATAAAAAATATTTACAGTTGTTAAAACAAAGCGCCAAACTTCCCTCCTTAAGTCTCCCCAGTGAGGAAGAATCACCACTGATTTGTGAGGCATTCTAAGAGTCGTGACCTTTGCTCAAAATAAATGGAACATGTGGATTAACCAAATTGTTAAAGTTTTGAGGTAAACAGGAACTCGGATGTCACATAAACTGAACTTCCATACAATCATAACTCACTATATGTTGATCCATTAAAAAATGGATCAATAAACAACTCAAGTGACATTACGCTACCTCAGAGGAATTTGCTCAACTTTTGAAGAATTCTCATTGTTTACATGTTGTCTTTGTAACGAACTGAAATTTTCTTTGCCTTCTGATCAATTAGTCTTAGTTCTACTCAAGAATGTATAGAATAAATCTAATTTGTTTTTCTGACTATAGGTACTTAGTATTTTAACCATTCCTAATGGGCACCTAATTAAAATTCGCTTTACTATTCACGTCATTACCCTTAAAGAAAAAAAAGCTCATAATATAGACAATGTTTACAGTTGCCCCTTTATTTGCACCTTATTATCTTCTTTATTCTTTTTGGGCTCACAGTCAACCCTGGTCCTTATTGGTTTAGAAAATCCATTAATTGGCCGGGTGCGGTGGCTCATGCCTGTAATCCCAGCACTTTGGGAGGCCAAGGTGGGTGGATTGCCTCAGCTCAGGAGTTCTAGACCAGCCTGGGCAACATGGTGAAACCCCGACTTTACTAAAATACAAAAAAATTAGCTGGAAATGGCGGCATGCACCTGTAGTCTCAGCTACTCTATAGGCTGAGGCAGGAGAATTGCTTGAACCTAGGGGGCAGAGGTTGCAGTGAGCCCAAGATCATGCCACTGCACTCCAGCCTGGGTGACAGAGTGAGACTCCGTCTCAAAAAAAAAAAAAGAAAAAAAAATCATTAATTGTTATGGATTGGATTAGATAAAGTAGAAACATAGCATAGACAAAATAAAAAATCCTTGATATGCTATTTTTAGTATGCATGTTAAACTATAAAAACTCATTAATGATGTGCTGGTAAACATTTAACAACAGATTCATTGGGAAATAAACCCGATTTGTAATATTTTTCCATTTCCATGGTAACACATGATGGTAAATTCTCCTACCACGGACAATTTAAAGCTACCTACGCAGCTGAAATTGAGGAATCCACTCTAATGAGTGAATATACAAGGCTCCAGCATCCCATTGCTCTTGGGTTAGTGTGGTGGAGAGGAGAAAATAACAACAACAACAAAGGTAAGTGAAAGAACTGATGAGAGAAAGAATATGGGTTACTTTGGAAAGGTTGTAAGCTTACTTCAATGAAAACCTGAAAAAGTGCCAAGGGTTTAGGTGTTGGTTGCACTGCTTCAGGTTTTACTGCTTCACCATTTCTCCCTAAAACTGCTAACTAAAACTGAAAACTGCTGTCAATACCTTACCATTTCAAATATCTTGCTCTGACAGCTGCTAGATCATTCTCTTGATTACTGCTTCTCAATGGTTCACCATTAGCCCATGTGACTTATATTCAAAAGAGTTACGACTATCAAGTGCTAAAGAATCCTAATTCACATTATTGACTCCAAATATCTTAATTACTGATGTTGCTTTTCACTTCATTTTTGAATACTTAAGTAAGATTATATATGTGTATATATACATTTTTAATTCATATATACATTAATTTAATTTAATAAGATATATATAATTTTAATTACCAAGAAAAATAATCTTGCTCTAATTACCTAGACAGACTCCTCTCCTGACTTCCTTCTCCTTATTTCATCTCTACACCTGAGAATAGTTAAATATAACCTACTATAGTACTTAAGATACTTTATTACAATGATCTATATACTTCTCATTATCATCCACTAAGTTCTCAAAAAATAAAGGCAACGTTCTATTACCAGGGAATAGTATGATGGCTGGTATCATTTGTTAAATAAATAAATGAATGAAATATTATAATCCTTTTAACCCTCACAGTTTATACTATATTATATTAAAATGAATATGTACTCTTTGGCTTATAAGGAACAGATGTTAATAGCTTCGATTGGTTTCTGTCTTCTAAACAGCAGAAACCTAATCCTCTTCCCCTTTTTATGTGCTCAAGACATACTTGTTAATTTTAATAGGAGTTTTAGAAAAAATAATTCAGCTAAATTTAGTGGAGAAGCAAGCTAACTGTAGATGATTTGAGTATGCTTTATTTATTTATTTATTTTTTACTCACTTCTCCCTTTCATTGAGATTAACAATTCTAAGTTGACAATTAATGTTAAATACTTACCAGTCACAGTTTTTGTAACTTTTTTTCCTCGGTTGGTCAAATTAGCTGTTTGACTTCTTTCATCATTTGTTTTCAGCACATGCAAAGAGAGTGAAACTTTTCTTTCTTTTTGTGGTTTATTTGGATTTTGGGGCAAGAAAAAAAATGGGATGGAAGAAGTAATGGAAAACAGTCCAGACACAAGGAAACCAAGCCACCAAGCTCCAACCCAACGAGAGTCCTTAGGAGTTATCCTGATGGTGCCTAGGAGAAACAGTTAGAAGAAGCCAGTCAAAAATCATTTTGAAATACAGTAGGTTCTGGGAAATAATGATAATGATTGCAGTCTTCCACAGATGAAGGAAGTAAACTATATGTTTACTTTCAATTCTAAAACACTATTTTCTTCTTTTCATGTTTTGTTATCTCTGAGACTAGGTTGATGACATCTTGCAATTGCTGTTGTCCAGGAATCAGTCATGACACTGTTCACATTGCCTGAGCTTGTGTGCACATGGTGGCTTTTCAGATTTCATGACTGGACAGCTGTCACCATTGGACATTTAACTCTTCAGACCATTTAATAACTATTCATGAAAGAAATATGAATCCTCACTGTTGTCTGACAATGCTGGAATCATCTGATGAGGTCAAGAAAGCATCAGCAATAAAATTTAAGCAGCTGGCAAAAAATACTTAGAGACAATAAACACCACCACCACACCACTATCCACACCACCCTAACCACCCAGGAACCTGATTTGCAGCTCTCCAGATAGCACAGAGGATGAGAAACTATGCAAAATGAAAATCTGAGTTTAAGAGTAACCCAGAAATATTGTACTCTAAATGTTAGAGATCATTTAGCCGTTTCATTTCAACTATATTTCCCTTAAAGTATGTATAAGAGTAATGTGTAAATGCTATATCTCAAGTGTAAATGAGTTATTTTAGTAGGTAGAAAATATACAGTTTAAGTAATAGGAAGGCATCCACGAAATATCAGCAAGATACCAGAATAGGAAGCACTAGATACCCTTTTCTCCATGAACATACTAATTCAACAGTAATATTCAGATCAATTTCATTTGTGAGAAATAGAGAAACTAATTGAGAGACTCCTATACATCAGCAAAATACAAAACCAGATACATAAAAACCAGTAAGATAATCGTAGACACCCTATTGCCATTCTCCTCCTCAGTATTGTACCACACAATTGGGAAAAACTAACAGTTTAAACTGGCACGTGGACACTTGACACAGCTCTTCCCTCCGGCTTAACACAGAGTGAATGTGTGAGAGAAAAAGAAAAAACAACAACAACAAAAAACACATGTGGCAATTCCTCAAGGATCTAGAACCAGAAATACCATTTGATCCAGGAATCCCTTTACTGGGTATATACCCAAAGGAATATAAATCATTCTATTATAAAGATACATACACAGGTATGTTTCTTGCAGCACTATTCACATTAGCAAAAGTCATGGAACCAACCCAAATACCCATCAATGATAGACTGGATAAAGAAAATGTGGTACATATACACCACGCAATACTATGCAACCATTAAAAGGAAGGAGATCATGTTCTTTGCAGGGACATGCATGACGCTGAAAGTCATTATCCTCAGCAAACTAACATGGTACAGAAAACCAAACACTGCATGTTCTCACTTACAAGTGGCAGCTGAACACTAGAACACATAAACACAGAGAGGGCTACAACACACACCAGGGCCTGTCATGGGGACAGAAGGAGGGAGAGCATCAGGACAAATAGCTAATGCATGTGGGGCTTAATACCTAGGTGATGGGTTAATAGGCGCAGCAAACCACCATTGCACATGTTTATGTAACAGACCTGTACATTCTGCACATATATCCCAGAACTTAAAGTAAAATAAAATTTAAAAAAAAAATGCTCCCAGCTTATCCTTGGGGAGAGAAAGGGTTGGACTGCACATTCAACATTTCAACCTTTCCAAGTGCTACTTAATGGATTGGCTTCTATCTCATCTGCCTCAAAGTGCTGACAGGATCCAGCACATGCCAGTCACCTGGGAACTACAGAGAATAAAGATGAGCCAGTATGTGGACATTTATCACAGATCCTGCCCCCTAGCTTAGTGCAGAGTGAGCAGGCGAAAACAGACAAAAACAGAAACAAAATTCAAGCTTTTAGCTCTTCCATGGGGAAGCAAAGATTTGGACCACACGTATAACATTTCATCTTTTCTTAATTCTACTTAAGGAAAGGTATTTTGTCTTCCTTGTCTCTGGGTTAGGCATACACTTGGCCCCTGGGTACTACAAAGAACACAAAAATGATGATTTAAACTAGCACATGGGCACTTGTCACAGCTCCTCCTGCCGCTAGATTTAAGCAGAGTGATGAGGTAAGAAACCCCAGCTTCCAAATTCTCCGTGGGAAGGGAAAGAGTTGGACAGCATGCCAAATATTGAAACTTTCCTAAGAGTTGACTAAGGACTGTCTTCTGTCTCAAATGTGTAAAGGTGCTGATAAGACCCTGCATACGCTACATGCCTGGGGGATCCTAAGACAAAGATAGCAGTTTGGATGACCATGAAAGTTTGAGAGGCCCAAGAAGATATGGCTGGGCTGATTGATGAAGCTTTTCTCCTATAATAAGGTCCGTCCATGAAGAGCTGGAGAGGTGATTCTTTTTTTCTAATGCATAGATTGCAAAATATTTTTTTCTAATATCAGCTTAGCCACAGGAAAATAGGGCACCAGACAGAGTTTTGAGGTCCTAACTCATGGACAACAGTTGTAGGCATATCCTGGCCCAAAAAGGAATCCACTGCATTGAAGAGAAGCACCCACTCCTGGCAGCATTTATCATCAGTTGACTAAAGAGCCCTCAGGCCCTGAATAACCAGCAGCGGTATCAAACTAATACACTGCGGGCCTTGGGCTCTGAGATTTGCTGACTTCAGGTGTGACCGAGCACATACCCAGCTGTGGTGGCTATGGTGAAAGACTCCTTCTGTTTAAGAGAAGTGGTGGAAAAATAAAGGGGACTTTGTCTTGCACCTTAGGTACCAGCTCAGCTACAGTAGAGTAGAGCAACAAGAAGGCTTTTGGGATCCCTGAGTCCAGGACTAAGCTCTTAGACACCTTTTCTAGACCTGCCCTGGGCCACAGGCAAGTGTAGAAATGCTGTCCAATAGCCTAGTCCTGAATTAAGAGACACATTGCCCTGAAGGATGAGTCTCTGAGACCTGGCAGCATTCATAATAACCTGACTGAAGAGTCCTAGAGCTTTAATTGAACATGGGTGGTGGCCTGGCAGAATCTTCCTTGGGCCTGTGGTGGCGGTGGACACAGGGAGAGGCTCCTCTGCCTGTGGTAAAAGGAGAGACGAGCAAAAAGAACTTTGTGCTGTGTTTTGGGTGCCAGTGTAGCCACAGTAGAATAGAACATCTATTATAGGTAAATTGCTAAGGTTTTTTGCTCCAAACCTTGGCTCTTAGCATCTGTAGGCCAGCCTGAGGCCTAGGGGAACTCACTGCACTGAAGGGAAAGACACAAACCTGGCCGGCTTGGCCAACTACTGATTGTAGAGTCCTTGAGCTTGAGTTAACATAGATCATAGCCCGATAGTAGTTACAGAAGGCCTTGGCCAAGACGCAGTGCTGTACTGGCTTCAGGTCTTACCCAGTACAGTCTCAGTTGGGGGGGGCACAAGGATGCTTGCATCAGTGAACCCCCAGTTCCAGGCAGCTCAGCACAGAAAGAGTAAGACTACATTTACTTTGGAGAAAGTAGGGGAAGAGAACAAGAGTCTCTGCCTAATAATCCAGTGAATTCTTCCATATACTTTCCAAGGTCACCAAGGCAGTACCTCTCCAAGACTGTAAAAACCACAGTATTATTGAGGTTGTGGCCAAAGTCCCTTCATATACCTAAAAAGCCTAGTAAAGAAGGATGGGTAAAAACAAACCCAGACTACAAAGACTACAATAAATACCTAAGCCATCAATGCCCAGACACTGATGAATAACATAAGCACTAAGATCAGCCAGGAAAACATGACCTCACCAGACAAATTAAATAAGGCAACAGGGAACAATCCTGGTGAAAGAGACATATGTGATCGTTCAAACAGAGAATTCAACATAGCTGTTCTGAAGAAACTCAAAGAAATTCAAGATAACACAGAGAAGGAATTCAGAAACTATCAGATAATTTAACAAAGAGACTGAAATAATTAATGCCAATACTACTCAAACCATTCCAAGAAATGGAGGAGGAGGGAATACTTCCAAACTCATTCTGTGAGGCCAATATTACCCCGATACAAAAACCAGACAAACACACATCAAAAAAAGAAAACTACAAGCCAATTTCTCTGATGAATATTCATGCAAATATCCTCAACGAAATCGTAACAAACCAAATTCAACAATATATTAGAATGATCATTCATCATGACCAAGTGGGATTTATCCTGGGATCCAAGGTTACTTCAACATACGCAAATCAATAAATCTGATACATTATATAAACAGAATGAAAGGTAAAAATCCTATGATCGTTTCAATTGATGCTAAAAAAGCACTTCATAAAATTCAACATCCCTTAATAATAAAAGCCCTCAAAAATCTGGGTATAGAAGGAACATACCTACCCAAATATATCCACAGATCCAAATTCATATGAAACTAACAAATGACCTCAAATAGCCAAAGCAACCTTGAGAAAGAATGAAGATGATGGTTCACACTTCCTGACTACAAATATATGTCAAAGCTAAAGTAATTAATACATTACAGTATTGGCATAAAGATAGATATATAGACCAATAGAATGGAATACAGAGCCGAGAGAAATCTGTGTGTATACAGTCATCTGATCTTTGACAAGCGATCACAATAGTGAAATAATTGTTTCTCTGAAAAATGGTGTTGAGAAAAGTGGATATTCACATACAAGAGAATGATGTTATACCGTTGTATATACTGAAAAAATAAACTCAGACTGTGTTGAAGACTAAAATTTAAAACTAGAAACTATAAAATTCTTAGAATAGAACTTAGAGAAAGAGTTTCATTACATTTGTCTTGACAATAATTCATGGATGTACCACCAAAAGCACAGGCAATAAAAGCAAAATTAGACAAATGGAACTGGTCAAACTAAAAAGCTTCTGCCCAGCAAAAGAAATAATCAACAGAGTGAAAAGGCAACACACACAATAAGAGAAAATATTCATAAAGCATATATGTGATAAGGTGTTAATTTCTAAAAATGTACAAAAAATTCCTGCAACTCCATAGCACAAGAATATAATTACCTGATTTAAGAATAGGTGAAAGACCTGAATAGAAATCTCTCCAAAGAAGATATAGAAGTGAACAACAGGTACATGAAAAGATATCCAGCATCACTTATTATCATGGTAATGCAAATCAAAAGCACAATTACATATCACCATACACCCATTAGGATGGGTATCAAAAATAAAGAAGGAGAAAAGTGTTGGCATAGATGTGGAGATATTTGAACACTTATATACTGTTGGTAGAATGTAAAATCGTGCACCCAGTATAAAAAAAATAGTATGAAGTTTCCTTGAAAAATTAAATATAGAACGACCATACGATGGAGCAATCTCACTTCTGGGTGTATATCCAAAATAATCGAAATCAGGATCTCACAGAGATATTTGCAGTTACATGTTCATTGCAGCACTCTTCACAACAGTCTAAATGTGAAAACAACCTAATATTTACAGAGAAATGAATAAAGAAAATGTGATCTATACATATAATGGAATACTATTCACCCTGAAACAGAAAGGACATCCTGCAATATGTGATAACATGGATGAACTTTGCCAACATTGTGCTAAGTGAAATAAGCCAGTCACAGAAGAACAAATACTGAGTGATTACATTTATGTGAGGCATACAAAAGAATTAAACTCATGAAAGCAGAAAGTAGAATGGTGATTTCCAGTGGTTGTGGGAAAGGGGAAAGAGGGACTTCCCAGTTAATGGGTATAAAAAGTTTCATTTATACAAGATGAGTAAGCTCTAGAGATCTGCTGAACAACATTGTGCCTGTAGTTAATAATCCTGAATTGTACAGTCGACGTTTGAATAACATGGGATTTAGGGTGGCTTACCCTCCACAGAGGTGACAATCCGTGTATAACTTTTAGTTCCCCCAAAACTTAACTGGAATCTGTAGATATATTTGGGTAGGTATGTTCCTTCTTTCCCCAGATTTTTTAGGGCTTTGATTAAGAAGGGATGTTGGATGTTATCAAGTGCTTTTTTAGCACTAATAGTCTACTGTTGGCCAGAATTCTTACCAATAGCATAAACGGTCAACATATATTTTGCATGTTGTATGTATTATAAATTGTATTATTTGTATAAATTAAGCAGGAGAAAATGACATTTAGAAAATCACAAGGAAATGTGTTTACTATTCATTAAGTGGAAGTGGATCACCATAAAGCTTTTCATCCTCATCTCTTCACATTGAGTAGGTGGAGGAGGAGGAAGGGGAGGTATTGTTCTTGCTTTCTCTAGGGTAGTAGAGGCAGAGGCAGTGGAGGAAGTAAAAAGGAAGACAGAAAAGGCAGGTATACACAGTGTGACTTTACAGAAATACATCATAATTTCTATTTGACTTTGTTGCTTTATCATTTCTCTTAAAATGTTTCTATATGGTACCAATCCTTCTTCCACTGTTTGCTTTTGTTTCAGTGCCCACATTACAGAAGCTTCCATGTTGTAAAATATGTCAAAACAGTCTTGAATAATCAGAACGCTTCTGCCAGATTGTCTAATGTCAATTTGTTTCGGCCACTGCTTCTTCTACGTCTTCTTCCTCATCAGCTGACATTGGTTCAGAAGCTCTTCTCTCCATCAAGTTGTCTTCTGTTAATTCCTCTGATGTGCCTGTTACCTCTCGAATGTCTCCAAGATCCCTGTTTTGAAATTCTTCACTCCACATCTTTTTTTTTTGCCATATCCACAATCTCTTCATAATTTTCTTGAATAGTTATGAATTCCATGAAGCTATGCACAACATTTGGACAGCTTTCTCCAGTAGAAATTTGTTTCCTGTTTGACAACTTTGGTGGCTTTTTACGTAGCAATGATGGCAACTTCAGTGGTGTAATCCTTTCAGACTTCTATAATGTTCTCTCTGTTGGGGTTCTCTTCCACAGTATTTACAATCCTTTCTATAGGGTAACATGTGTAATGAGCCTTAAATGTCCTTAGGACTCCACATCTAGGGGGTGAATTAGAGACATTGCATTTGAGGTAAAGCAGACCACTTCAGCACCTTCAGTATTCAACTCATGTGGCTCTGGATGACCAAGAGCATTGCCAATTATCAAAAGGACTTTAAAAGGTAAACCCTTCCTGCCAAGGTACTTCCTGTCTTCAGGAACAAAGCATGGAAGGAAACTGTCATAACTTTTCAGAAAAAAAAGCTATTATTGTTCAGGATTTCTTGTCGTACAACCAAAAGACTAACAACTGTTTTTCATCTTTCCCCTTCAAGGCTTAGGGATTAGCAGTTGTATAGGTAAGAACAGTTCTGATCATAAACCCCACTGCATTTGCACAGAACAGCAGAGTTAGCCTATCCCTTCCTGCCTTAAATCCTGGTGCTCACTTATCTTCTTTATTAATAAGTGTACTTTGTGGCATTTTTTTTTCCAGAATAGGGCACTTTCATCTGATTAAAAACCTGCTCAGGTAGATGTCCTTTCTCCTCAATGACTTTATTTATGCCATTTAGAACTTTTCCGTTACCTCCTAAGTGGTAGAAGTTGCTTCTCCTGTTATACTGACACTTTTTTGAGGCAAACCTCTTTTGAAAATTTTCAAATTATCCATTAGTGGCATGAAATTCTCCAACTTTAAATCATTCACTTTCCTTTTGCTTTAAGTTGTCATATAATGACTTCACTTTTTCTTGAATCATGTTTTGAGTCTACAGGTATGCCTTTCTAATAGCAATCTTGCATCTACATAAAAGTTGAATTTTCAATATGATATAAAAAGCTATTTCACTAAAAGGACGGGTTTTTGTGCCCAGTGCTGTAGCTGCAGTGAGGCTTCATGTCGTTCCATTTTTCTGTGAGTGTGGGTTTTAGTTTTTGTTTTACAATGGTCCTTGTGCTAGATACATTTATATTGAAACAGTGGCCAGCTGCAGAGCTCATTCTACAGCACATATTAAGCAATTCAACTTTGTCTTATAATGTCATGACTTTTCTTTGCTTCTGGGAGCACTTCCAGCATCACTAGTGGCACTTCATATGGCTCACACAGTGTTACTTAAGGTTGATGTTACAGCACTAAACAGGATGAAAAATACACAGAAAACACAAGGGTTCACTTTTTACCATGATTCATCATTTACTGGAGAGTGAGGAAAACTACTCACATGGAGATGATGAATGACACATGGCATTTTAAATAAATACTCTCAACACTTGAGCTTACTGCAATAGCAACAGGAGATGGTTAGACAATTTTTACAGCAATGAAGTAAGCACTACAGTTAATTTTATGCAGTTATGATTTAGTACTGCGACTGGGAATGGCATCGTCTAAGGTCTGTAAGAGATTCTCTGTGGAAAGTTTAACAAATTTTAACTTTTAATAATAGATCTGTGCATATATTATTATAGTAAATTATAAAATCGTATTTACATATATTTTATGTATTCACACTATAACTAACTTTCTCTTAACTTTTTCTATATTTCTAAGCTGCGTAGTTTATCTGCAAGGTTTTTCATGTCGTCACAAATCTCAAAAAATGTTTCCAACACACTTATCGAAAAAACTATGTATAAGTGGACATGCACAATTCAAACCTGTGCTGTTCAAGGTTCCACTGTACTTTTAGGAGGTAGGGTTCATTTTAATTGTTCTTATCTCAATAAAATAAAAATGATAAAAATTAAGAAAGCGTACACACACGGAAACACACACACCATGGAAGTTTGTAGCACACTTAACTGATGCTGTTACTCTGATCAATAAGAAAAATCATTGACATGAAAAAATATTGACTTGGTTTAAAACTATTTAGAAATACATTATTTTCCAGTATGGACTGATCTGGTTTTAAAATTGATTTATGTGATCATATTGTTTCATAATCAACAACTCAGGCAGACTTCAGGAAATGACTAGTTAAATCAGTAACTCCATTATACATGCTAAGTGTTTATCACCTGTCAGAAATGTAATTTTGATGACTTTTTTTTTGGTTCTTTCACTGGTCTATATATAGGAACTAAAGGTCATAACTGAGCTAGATATGTTCTGCCAGTGTTTCCCGTGGCTCACACACAATCTTAAAAATTGGAAAATTCTACGTAAAAATGTTAGTTCCTGGATTCTCTGGAAAACCAATCAGAAAGCCTTATTAATGCTGGTCCCAAAATTCTGTATGAAAAGTATAGACCAGAGCTGGGGAGCACATGAGTTTTGGGGTGTTTGGGGAGAGTAGTGCACCAACAACAACTCTCCCCATTCTAACCATCACGCCCTAATTTCCTGTCCTTGATACTCTTTACTCATTTATGTTATGTCTTTGGCTACTGTAGGAATTAAAGTTTACCAAAGTATACTTTATCATAAGTTCCCTTCATGCTTCTCACGGAATAAGAGAAGACATGATAAAGTCTGAATGGTCAGGGGTAGAAGTTGAATCACTATGAATTCTAAAATGGTATGATTATTTTTGAATAGAGAGGCTACAAAACTACTATCCTAAAGACCTCCAACACTTATTTTGTACTCAGTGTTAAAAAGCAATGATTAAACTAGAGCAAATGAGTAAAAATAATGTACATAATGTATAGCTACACTAAGCCACATGTCTAACATGGAAGATATAAAACATATCATCAGGTACTTGCTTTTGTTTTATAATAGAAAACACTTTATGATTCGTTGGCCTACAATAATTGCTATTCCATCTTGGAATGAATCCTTTGGTCTCTTTGGAGTGATCTATTTAAGTCCTCAAGAAAATCATATTTGTTTATTCACAAACCCTGATGAGTTATTTTATGCTAACACAGACACAATTCTGTCATGTTCTCAAAGAGACGGTGGGTAAGTATGCAAATATTTATAGATTGTTGTGAGAAGGGCTACAATAAAGGCATGCTCTTGATGATTAATAGGAGCACCGAATTTGAGACCAATGGAAATGATGAAGTAAGGGTTATATGAGAAAAGTCACATGTTGAAAGAGACTTTGAGAACTATGAAAATAAAAAAGAGAGCTGAGATCTGGCCACTGCACTCCAGCCTGGGCGACAGAGCGAGACTCCGTCTCAAAAAAAAAAAAAAAAAAAAAAAGTTTTTTCAATTTTAAATAAAGGGAAGTGTGAGATTACAGGACATAGGAATTCAGTCCATCATCGAATTAAGGTACAGATATTCATCAAGAGGGAATATAGGAAACAAAGTGGGTTTGGAAATAAGACGATGAGACCAGTTTTTGACAGGTTGAGTTTTAGGCACTTATTTAAAAAAAAATCTAAGAAGAAAAAAATTCAACAGGTAGTAGAATTATCCATTAAAACAAATTATAGAAAAATATCCATTACAATTAATAAATTACATAGAAATTGATTGTTTTATTAGCAGTAAAGCAGATTATAGTGGATGAGAAGTATATGGGAGGTGAAAAGGTGAGACACTTATGTTAGATTATATTTTTCTAGGTACCTGGCTTTGAAGACAAATTGAGAAACAGTTAATCAATTGGCAAGTTGTTTGGGGATATAAAAATGTATATGTGTACATAGATGGGATAGACTTGAGTGTGTTTGCTGAGGAAAAGACAGGGTGCAGATGTAGAAGAGGCAGAAAGAGGAAATCTAAACCCCAGTTGGATCTACTAATATTAGCTAAAGATAAATATTTTTTCATAAGTATGAGTAAAAAAAGATAAATATGGATATGGTGAAGGTATATTTGCAGGAAGGAGGGCCTGAGGTTGAGGCCGATCTTACAACATTGACTCTCACTCTTCTATGAGAGGAGAAATAAAGCATGCTCTGAGAGTGAAGACAAAATTCATAAATTTTATTTATGTGTCCACTCCTTCATTCATTTGTTCTATAAGCACTCATTAAATATTGCCATAGGCCAAGCCGTCAGTGAGAACCAGGAAAAATGATCACAACCAAAGTGCACTGTGGCCTCTTAAAACACCCCCGCCGTAAGTCAATGCAGCAGCCACAAGGAGGCTTTGGTAAAGCAAACATCAATATCTGAGTTCTACACATCAACATCCAAGTCACCATCAACTGAAAACTAAAATTTACTTGACTGGGTCAGTTTTGGGAAGGGGACATTTTAAGTTTGGTTATTTTGGATCAAGTAATCTAAAATAAATTTGTTAAAAATCTCCTTTTACACTTAGTTGTAAAAGCAAAGTATAAATAGGAGCTAAATTTCTTTTTTATTCTGATTATTAATACATTTATTTCCTACTTGTAACTTTTGAAAAATAGTAAACAAAGAACTATTGAAAGACTGAATTTAATTCTTTGGAAGAATGGAGTCCTGCACTTAAAAGACACTATCATGGTACCTTGTTTTGATAGTACTTACTCAGATCTACATATCCAATATCCACATACATTTTAGCAAACAGAGATCCCAGGATAAAGCCAATGACTGGACCAATCATTCCTATTGCATTCAAACTACCTGTAAGTATTACAAAACAATTTAATCAGATGCCACAAATACTTGGTTTTGATTTAACATGTTTTTTAAAGTAATATTACACAATACACTTCTGCAAATATTTTTCTAATAGGTAAAAGAAAAAACTAATGACGTTATTATTTCAAGGGTAGATCCAGGGAATGTAATCATGAAATTTAATATTTTCTGCACATTACCTAGATACAAGGAAGAATGTCCTTCTTTTGCAAAATCATCAATGTACGAAATCCCCAATGGTCCTATGGGGGTTTCCCCTATACCACGAAGCATATTACCCATGAAGACATACATCCACATGTGTGACCCAGATTCCTTCAGACAACCTATAGAGATAAGAAAGTGTTTTACTTTAAAAATTAATTTTAACATTCCTATTAGGACCTTAACCACTTTAAACCCTTCATTTTTCCTTTTTTTGTTTGTTTGTTTCTTTCCTAATTACAAGTGATTCATATTTACTTTACAAAGTTTGAAAATAAAGAAGGGCACAAAGAAAAGAAGTAAAAATTGTCTGTAATTACACGACACACAGAAGATCATTGCAAATGTTATTCTAGATAGTCTACAACTTTAGTGCACAAAATATGCATAATATTCATTATGTACATTATGTACTTAAAAATCCAGGTTATTTTTAAGGTGCATACACAGTTATCACTATATTGTCACAATTTCCCCATGTTGTTAAGAGTTCTTCTATATTAAAATTTTAATTACTGCATAATAGTGTGTTTAATAATAGTTTGCTAATTTGTTTAAACAATCTCTTGTTGTTACAAAATATTTTTATTTTTATTCTCTTAAACATGGATGTCATGGCTGTGATTATGAAGTGTCCTTGTGAACATTTCTGATTATTTCCTTAAGATTAATCAAGAAAGAGCTGGGCGCAGTGGCTCACTCCTGTAAGCCCAGCACTTTGGGAGGCCAAGGCAGGCAGATCACGAGGTCAGAAGATCGAGACCATCCTGGCTAACACGGTGAAACCCGGTCTCTACTAAAAAATACAAAAAATTAGCCGGGTATGGTGGCAGGCACCTGTAGTCCCAGCTACTCGGGAGGTTGAGGCAGCAGAATGGCTTGAACCCGGGAGGCAGAGCTTGCAGTGAGCTGAGATTGTGCCATTGCACTCCAGCCTGGGCAACAGAGCAAGACTCCATCTCAAAAAAAAAAAAAAAAAATTAATCAAGGAGGTAGGCAAGTATATTTTTGTTCTTTAATATATATTGAAAATTAATCTCCAGAAAGACTTTCCAATTTATACTGTCTCAGCAATACATAAAACTTGAAATCATTTTTTTCCTCCACTTCATTTATTTTTATTAAATTTTGGGGTTATCATTATAATGATATTATTGTGTCATAATAGTTACAAAGTCTTCAAATGCTATAACATTTTGCATTTCTATAAAGAGAAGTTTTATTATTCACATATTTCTGCCACTTTCTGCTTTTTTATTTTAAATGTGTATTTTTTTTGCAAATTTCCTACTAAATTTGTTCTTTATTCTTATCTACTTCTAAATGCCCTTGATACATAATAATCCATTTGGACACTAGGAGAGTTGTTCCAGGACAACTCATATGTACAGAAATTTATGCAGACGTAAGTCCTCTCGCTGGCCCCGTGGAAACGGCCTATTTAAGTCAGACCTCCACATGGGTGGGTTTCTCCTTGTGATTGGTTGGACAAAAGCTGCATATAAGTGAACAGGTGCAGTTCAAACCTGTGTTGTTCAAGAATCGACTGCATATATTAACAGTATGATTTTGCCTGTATGTGAGGGATAAATGTTCTTCCTATTTGTTCTTAAATCAATTCTGCTAAAGAATATCACAAACTTTATAGATGTGATTAAATCTATCAATCTAGAATTTGTTTTACTGTCACTATTAATTCTTACCTTTTTCTACTATCTCAGGTGATGTTCTGTTGAATGATAAGGTTTGATTAATCAAACAGGTTGATAAACTTGATGTTGAATTTTCTGATGGATTAATATGGGTTTCTTTAGAATACCTGTAACTATAAGAGCAATATTAGATTGAACATTTTGCTTGTCTACTGAATATTTTCAGTTTTCCCAGAAATACAGAGAAATTTTCCCCTTTATTTGAACCACTGTCTTCTCCAAATTACCAGAATCTTGTTTGTCAACTTCTCAGCATGTATTTCAGAACAGGTGATGAGAAAGGGGGTGAAATGAGAGTGTCCACTGAGAAAGATACTTCAATACACTGTGAACAAAGTGGGTTATCACCTTGCTATTATCCTAAGAGTGCTCATATTCTGGTCAAGATATGAAATATCCTGGTTTCACCTGTTGTTGTTGTTTTTTTTTTAATCTGTTAACTATGTCTATTTATCCCTGTGAGTTATCATCAAAGATGGTCAATCTGTCAGATTTTCTTTCATGTACACACACACACACACACACACACACACACGCACACACTAGTGCTTGACTTTTCAAAACCCAATAAAAACAAATTTTTAATTCATTTCAACTTTATGAGGAAAAGCTTAGTAAGAACAACAGAGATGGAGCTGGATTAGGGATGGATGTTGATGCTCAAAAATACTAAGTGCTCTGTGAGCCCTAAGGGCACCATATAGTGTGCCAGGCATTTTGCTCAACTTCAAAGAACAAGAAATAAAACACACAGTGTTTGGAAATGTCACACTCTCTAAGATAAATGTATATGATCAAAGATATAGTAAGTTTAATATACAAGGTCCTGAGTTGCCACACACCCACGAAAAAGAAATAATCAGCTTTTCTTGGAGGTGGGGTGTAGATCAAAGAAAACCTCACAATGTGAAGGATAGATGAAATGAATATTGAAGATGTATAGAATTCTAATTGGTAGACAAAGGAAGAAAAGTATTCAAGTCTGTAGAAATAACAGATGCAAAGATATGACATATTATGGCACACTAAGAACTGTAAGCCTAAAATGTGATCCTCAAATATGGGGAGCAATGGAAGATGAAGCTGGGGTAGCTGCATTTAAGGCATATTCTCCATAAAAATCATGAAGAACAAGATATTAAGAAGATTAGAGGGAAATGTGGGACACTGATATTATGGTGTCAGAAGCAAAGGAAAAAGATGGTCATGATGAAGAAGCCACAAAAATAGGAAAATGAATCAAGATTGTGGAATATGATGTGTATTAGAGCAGTATCATTAAGAAGAAAGTTCTTATAAAGGCCAAATATAGGGGGAAAAAGCAGAATTAATATGGTGACCAAAAGGCATGATTGCTGGCATTAAGTAATTGATGTCTCTAACAAACCACTCATTGTCTCTCAGTATCCTTTCTTCTCTCCTTCCATAGTAACAGAAGTTGGGTTTTTTTAAGCTGGAAATAGGGAAGCCTGGAATAAAGTATATTTTTTCCAACATCTATATATTATATCTATGTGTAAAATGTAACTGACTTCTGGTAAACGTGAAATCAGTGAAAGTGTTTTGCTTCTGAAAATGCTCCTGGGCCTCAGCCCATGTGCACTCTTTGTTCTTGTTCCTCTCTTCTTCTATCCTGTTGCCTGGAAATACACTGCTACATTTTGTAACAGGAGGACAGGGCCATGCAAGGCATAGCACTATGATGAAAAATAGAATCACATCATCCTTGGACTAGCTACATTACAAAATGTAAAATATAAGCTTCTATCTTATTTAAGTTATTGCTATTTTCAGTTTTCTCATATGAGCTTCTTACTCTAACCATAACTACAAGTTACCTTAGAAAGAGCAGCTTCATTGAAATGCTGGTGGGAAAACGTATACAAGCAGTGGGTGAAGTTGTGAAGTCTTACTGAGTATAATCAAAATCTTACAGGCAAAACATAAAATACATACGTTATACTAAAATTGGTAAATAACTTATTTCATATAAAACTGTATATCTTATATAATATTATTCTTATTTAAAAGTTTATAAAAGCCATGATGAATAAAGCAATACATGAACTATTATATAGGAAATATACTCCATTTCTCTACGCATACATGCGGGTAATCCTCTCAAAAGGTAACTGCCTACTTAAAAGTATAAAAATAAAATTCTACTGCTAAGTTACAAGTAGCTGATAATAAATGGCTCAGAGCTGTTTAGCACTTACTATCCCATGAAGAAATGTGGTAAAGCTGTCAAAATACTTCCAGTTCCCATAATGAGACAACCAATTCCGATTAACTTTGGTCTGTGTAGTTTAGATCCAAAGTAACTTACAAATACAATCACAAGCAAATTTCCTAGAAAAAGAACAGAATTAAGTTGATATGACTTAGCGTAATTTTGTATCTAGTAGAACTGAATGCCCCAAAGGAATGCAAATATGCCCAAGACATCGTACCTTCCCTCAAAGACCATGAAATTTAATTGTGAAGGTAAACTCTCCTACATTAAACCACTCATTGGAAAGTTGTATAGGATTAATAAGTAGAATAGGTTTTATATGCAAAGAAAGCACTCAGGTAATTTGGCTATATGAGAGAAGCAAAGTTTTTTTGAAAATGTGGAGTTTACTGGATTGCATTGGAATGGAAAACTGTCTTCCTAATCTGAGGGAAAGATCATTATTCATGCATATTTTAAACTTATTCCAGGCATTCTTTAAATTTATACTATGCACCTACCACAGTGCTCAGAGTCAGAAATAGAATAAATCATGGTACTTGTTCTCTAGAAACACACCAGTAATAATACAAAACAGATGGATAGATGTGCTGTTAGATTATGGAAATAGGGAGCTTAAATTAATTAGGGGCTTTGTGAAAGTTTCCTGGAGGAGACATTATTTGAGATTTAATGTTGAGTATAAATTATTTAGATTAAAATGTGGAAGAGCCATCAGAGCAGACCAATTCAGATTTATCTATAGCCTTATATATAACAATGAACAGACAATAATCAAGAATTATTGAACATTGATGGAAAATAGTTTCATGAAAGAAAGCACCAGAATGGACCAGCAGATAAAGCAACACAAGAATAAATACTGAAACAAAATTAAACTAAAAAGAATAGAAACATTTTTTAAAAAAAATCTTGTTAGTGTATTTAGAGGTACAATGGCATCTTGCAGCCACAGAATCAGAACTGGCAGACTAAAAATAATAAGCACAATAAAGTGTTGTTATAAATTTAAAATATAATTTAAAATTTACAAATTAGAACTTGATATAATAAGATGACATCACACATCAGAGAAGATTGATGAAACATAAAGAAAAGAGGTAGAAATTTAAAGAAAAAAAATTTTAAAGGAAAAATATCCAGAAAATATATTATTTATCTCATATATGTTTCAGAAGAAAAGAAAGAATAAAAACAGAAAGAAACAAATAGGAAACAGAAAATAAAGTTTTTGTGTTAGAGGAAGACATAAGCTTTCAGATGAAAGTTCCTACATTTGTCCAGCAGAAGTAATGTAGAAAGACAGAGTCTCAGATACATGCTGGTAAATTTTTGGATATTTAAAGATAAAAAGGAGATGCATATCAGTGCATGAAAATTACAGTGGTAATAATTTCTTATATACCACATTGAATGTTGTAAAACAGTAGATGAATATTTTTAATGTTTTGAGAAAAAAAAATCATTTGGAAATTTTAATTACTGACTCAGACAAATTGTCAATTAAATATAATACTAAAATAAAAGCATATTTCAACAAGCAAGGGCTTAGAAAATACGCCATGCTTTCAATTCTTCCTAAAAAAAAATAACTATGGTCATCCCTCAGTGTCAATGGGTTATTTGTTCCAGGATGCTCTGTAGACACCAAGATTTGTGAATCCTCAAGTCCTTTAAGTAAAAAGCTGTAGTATTGCCTGGACATGGAGGCTCATGTCTGTAATCCCAGCACTCTGAAAGGCTGAGGCTGGCAAAATACTTGAGGCTAGGAGTTAGGGATCAGCCTGGCCAAATGGTGAAAACCCATCTCCACTTAAAAACATGAAAATTAGCCGGATGTGGTGGCACACGCCTCTAATCCCAGCTACTTGGGAGGCTGAGGCAGGAGAATCGCTTAAACCCAGAAGATGGAGGTTGTTGTGAGCTGACATCAGGGCACTGCACTCCAGCCTGGGTGACAGAGGGAGACTCTGCCTCAAAAAACAAAAACAAACAAACAAAAGATACAGTATTGCATATAACCTATCAACATCCTCCTGTATGCTTTATATCATCTCTAGATAACTTCTAATACTTTTAATACAATGTAAATACTATGCAAATAGTTGCTATTCTATGTTGGTTTTATTTGTATCATTTTTATTAATATATGGCCATTTTTTAGTTTTATATTTTTTGAATATGACTTGCATCCACAGGTGTGGAACCTGTGGATACAGAGGGTCATCTATACATGGAGGTATACTCCAGAAAGAGTAAAGATGAGATTTGAAGTCACAGGATTCAAAAAACAGAGGTAAGCAAAGAAACTAAACTGATAATGATGTTCGAATAATTGCTGTTAAATAGCTGTAAAGTTTAACAAAAATGTTAAGGATTAATTTCATGATAAAAATAGACATACAGTGAACTAAACTTTAAAACTAATAACATTCCAATTCTAAAATTCTAGATGATTTCATTGAGCTTGGGAGGTGAAAAAGTAAAGGATATGTAGAGTGTCATATCTTTGAATGACAAACATTCTGAATTCATATAAAGAGATAAATCTTCCTTTGACAATTACATTTTAGTCATTAGTTAAGCATTGTGTAAATACAGTTAAAATAGAAACAGAAATTGTAGGAAATATATGCAGTCTATATAATAGACAATTTGTTGGTCCCTCCAAATAATTAGAAAGTGAAAAGAAAAAGCGAAAATCAGCAGAAGCTATGAGCTAGCAGTGGGTAAAATAAGAAAAAAAACCTATTTTCAATAATTATATAAAACCTCACTATTGTTGGAGAAAGCCAAATTAAAATGATGACATCAAACCAATATCTTCAACGTTCAAAAAAAAAAAAAAAAAAAAAAGACTTTAAACCCCCAATGTTGTACACAGTTAAACACTAGAACCTAGCGTAGGTTGCTCCTATGCAGTCCCTCCACTTAAAACCAGAAGAATTATAGTCCTCCCTCAACCTTTCTTCACACTGGGGCACCTTGAGACAAGGGAGATAAAGCTTCCAAAAAAGTTAATTTGCAAGCCATGAGTTTGTGTAGGATCAGAGTTTTTCAACACCCTCACTATAGACATTTTGAGAGGGATAGTTATTTGTTGGTAAGTCTGTCTTACGCATTGCATAGTGTTTAGCAGTATCCCTGACCTCTACCCCTAGGTACCAGTAGCATCCTCCCTGCCCCAGCCCATTTATGGCAACAAAAATGTCCTAACATATTGCCAAATTGCCCATGAGAGACAAATTTACACCTAGTTCAGACCCAGTGGTATAAAGCATGCATAAACAGTTTGTTTTTTAACTTATGCCAGTATGGTTATCAAAATACAAAAAAAAAAGTTACCAATTTCAAAACTTCCATCAATTAAACCAGCAAGAGAAGAAGATATGTCAAATCTCCTTTCTATTTGAGTGATGGACATTTTCATAATGATTCCACCCAGTGCTCTAGCAATATAGCTGAATGACAGGGCTGCCAAGAACATCTAAAAACAGCAGAAGAAAAAAGGAAAATTGGTTAATCAAAGAACTATATGATGTTTATAGGTACATGGTATTAAAACAGTTTTTCTTCTTTACTTGAAAACATTATTTTTATCATAAAAAGCATACCCATTTTTCCCTATACAAGTTGAAACTTCTCAGCCTTATAATATTATCAGTACACTACTACAGTATGATTTTCTAACTTGGTTACAGCATTCGATTGTTAGAGGAGTGTAGTTAAGGTTGCTATTTTTAAACTAATTTCATTAACTTATTTATAGGAAACTAGACACTGTTCTCAGATGGCCATGATGGTGAGCTATTCTTTATTTCCATGTGAATAGCATTGGCTAACTGGGAGGGGAACGGTAGTACATTCGCAAAGGTAGCACTTCCAGAAGCCAGCTGAAAAATAGAACTTTGTGGAGGCAAAGAGGCATTTTATGACCAACACAAGTGACTGTATCAGTGTGAGATGTAATGGTTGTAGATGTTTTAATTTCTAGTATTATTTTAACAAAACGTATTGATTCATCCTTTCTCTTACAGCTCATATCTACATCCATAAGAATTCCTTTGGCTCCACTATTAAAATATTACCCACTTTTGAACCGCATGTTTGCGTTCCCCCCAAATTCATACGTGAAAGCCCAAATTTCCAGTGTGATGATAATTGGAGATGGAACCTTTTAGGGGTACTTGGTATGAGAGTAGAGCTCTCATGATGGATTCATACCTTAATAATTAGAGAAATGAGAGATTCTCGCCTTCTCCCCCTGCCCAAGAACTGGTATCTGCCTTCCCATATCCAAGTAGCCACAGGAATGGAGAAGCAGGTTGGGCTTATCTCTCAGAACAAAGACAATTAAATGTACATCAGAATCTGCACTACCACAGAAAGATTAAGTGCAGCTCCACTGCCATAATTTACTGTGGTGCTAGAGAGGTCACAGTATCATGGACATGAGAGAAGATCTTGAGTAGAAACCAGCAAGCCTTTTCAAATAAAATATTACACACACAAGCCCAAAACACACAAAGCGGAATGCCTACCCAGAAAAGCCTGAGAGGATAGCCAGGTAGAGTGGGAAAAGTTCGCCCTATGGAAAACTGGAGTGCAAAGCCTGTGAATGTTGGTGGATTCTCCATATGTGGGTATTTTGTCAAGAAAAAAATAACAGGGCCTGTAAAGAGAGAGAGACGCCTACAAATTCAAAGGAGCAAATTAAATCTCCAGAAAGTGACCCAAAAGAAATGAAGATATAGATCTTGCCAGATGACAAGCTCAAAATTACTGTCAAGTGTGCTCAATAAATTGAAAGAGAGCACAGATAAACAACTAAATGAAATTGGAAACATAACCAATGAACAAAATGTGAATATCAATAAAGATGTAGTAACTACAGAGAACCCAAAAGAAACCCTGGAATCAAATAATAAAATAACTTAATTGAAAAATTGACTAGAGACTCAACAGAAGACTTGATGAAAAGGAAGAATTGGTGAACGCAAAGACAAAACTTTGAAAATTACTGTAGCAGAGAAGAAAAAGAAAAAACAATATAAGGACTAAAGTAATTATGGAACACCATTGACTAGAACCATGTATGCATTATGAGAGTACCAGAGGAGAAGAAAAAATGAAAGGTGCAGAGAACTATTTGAATAAATTAGGGCCCCAGATTTTTCCAATCTGAGGAAAGAAATAAACCTAAAAATTTAAGAATCTCAAAAAAACTCCAAATAGGATCAATCTAATGAGATCCCCACCAAGACATATTGTAGTCAAACTGTCAAAAGTCACAGACAAACAGAATCTTAAAAGCAGCAACAGAAAAGCTACCAAAAGTACAAGAAGCATCTCACAGAGTACCAGCATATTTCTTAAAAGAAATCTTTCAAGATAGGAGGGAGTGAGACAACATATTTAATGAACTGTGGAGGGCAGTGAAACCTGCAAGCCAAGAGTACTATCTATCTATCTATCTATCTATCTATCTATCTATCTATCTGTCTATCTACACATACACATATATAAGTATGTATGTGTTTATTATTTATTTATTGATATGGAGTTTCACTCTTGTCTCCCAGACTGGAGTGCAATGGCACAATCTCAGCTCACTGCAACCTCTGCCTCCCAGGTTCAAGTGATTCTTCTGCCTCAGCCTCCCGAGTAGCTGGGATTATAGATGCCTGCCACCATACCCAGCTAATTTTTGTTTGTTTTTTTTTTTTAGTAGAGATGGGGTTTCACTATGTTGGCCAGGCTGGTCTTGAACTCCTGACTTCAGGTGATCCACCCCACCTTGGCCTCCCAAAGTGCTGGATTACAGGCCTGAGCCATCATGCCCTGCCAAGAGTACAATATTTAACAAAACTGACCTTAAAAAAAAAAAAAAAAGAAGGAGAAATCAACATTTTCTTAGATTAGGTAAAAGTGTGAGAGATAATCACAACTAGACTTATAAATGCTGAAGGGAATACTATAAGTTGAAGGAAAAGAATGATAAACAGCAAAAGAGAATCATACAAAAAAGTGAAATTCTCTGATAAGGGTAAATACATACACAAATATAGAATCCGGCCATATTGTAATGTAAGTGGATAAATAACACAAATCTGATATAGAATTTTTTAAATAGCATGAAAGTAATTGTAAATGTCTGTTAATAAGTACACAAAAAGGTAATATTCATCATTAGCAACATAAAGTGAGAGGGGATAGAAATTTGAATGAGTCAAATTTTTAAATACAACTAAAGTTATCAATTTGAAATTATTATAATTTTAAAATTTTATGTAATTAAAATAGTAACCACAAAGAAAAGTGACTATACAGGAAAATGAGAACTAAACAAAAACACGTCACAGCAAAAAAAAAAATGATAATATAACCAAAAGGAAGACACCAAGAGAGAAAAAGAGAGAGAAAAGAAGTTATAAGACAGAAAGTAATAAACAAAATGGCAATAGTAAGTCCTTCCTCATCAGTAATTATTTTAAGATTAAATGGATTACACACTCCATCTGAAGAATGATTTTTTAAAAAGATGCAACGACAAGACAGATAAAGGTATCCAATGCAAACAGGAACCTAAAGAGAGCAGGTATGTCCATAATGATATCAGAAAAATTAGATTTTATGACAAAATCTGTCTCAGGAGACAAAGGACATTATACTAGCATAAAATTATCAATTCACCAGGAAGAGCCAACAATTATAAATAGATCTGCACCTAAAACTAAAGCAATGAAATATATGAAACAAACATAAATACAACTGAGGGAAAAATGGACAGTAACATAATAATATGATAATAATAATAATGATACTTCAATATCCTGCATTCATTTATATACAGAACAACCAGGGAGACTATCATAGGAATCAAATGACTTGAACATGATAGGCCAATTAACCTAACAGACATATAGAGCACCTCTATCAAATAACAACAGAATAAATATTTTCTCCAGCAGAAATGGAACATTCTCCAAGATAGACCACCTTGTCCCACACAACAAATCTTAACAAATTAAAAATGTTGAAATTATATTAAGTATCTTCTCTGCTACAGTTCAATGAAACTACTACTTAAAAGCAGAAATAAAACAAGAAAATCCACAGATAAATGAAATTTAAAAATTCATTCTTAAACAACCAATGGGTCAAAGGAGGAATAACGAGAATTAATAAAATATCTGAGAAAAAACGAAAACACAAGAAACCAAAACTTATGTGATGCAGCGGAAGCAGCACTAACGGGAAAGTCTAAAAATTGATACTAAGAAAAGAAAAATCTCAAATAAATAATATAACTGTATCCATCAAGGAACCAGGAAAAGAAAAACAAATCCAAAATTAAGAGAGGAAGAAAATATTCAACATTACAGTAGAACAAAATAAAATAGAAAATACACAAAAACAAAAGAAAAAAATTAATGAATCCAAGTTGGTCTTTTGAATGTATCAACAAAATTGAGAGACCTTTAGCTAAAATAAGGAGAGAGAGAGAGAGACTTAAATAGCTAAAATTAGAACTGAAAGAGGAGGCATTACAATGGCTGTCTCAGAAATTAAAAAGAATTATAAGAGATGACTACAAACAATTATAAGCCAACAAATTGGAAACCATAGAATAATGAATAAATTCCTAGAAACATACAACCTACTGAAATTGAATTATGATTCAATTTTAAAAATCTGAGCAGAACTATAATTAGTTAGGACATTGATGCACTATCAAATACTTCCAAAAAAGATAAAACCAGTAGCCAATGTCTTCACTAGAGAATTTTACCAAACTCCTAAAGAATAAGTAACACCAATACATGTGAAAGTAACTCCCAAATTCGTTTAATGTGGCCAGAATTACCCTAATACCGAAATAACATAAAGACAGAAAAAAAGAAAACTACAGACAAATATTCCTGATGAATATTGATACAAAAATCCTAAATGTAATACCAGTAGGCTGAATTCAACAGCATACTAAAAAAAAAATCACATCACGATCCAGCAAAATACATACCTGAAATACAAGGATGGTTTAATATACAAAATTACATCAGCATAATATATCACATTCACAAAATGAAGGACAACACCACATGGTCATCTCAATTAATGCAGAAAATAACATTTGAGAAGATGCCTACTCCTAACATTAATATTCATTCAATCTAGTGCTGGAAGTTCTAGGAAGATAAATTAAACAGAAAGAAATAAAATGCATTCAAATTGGAAAAGAAATAAAATTATCTCTGTTCACAGATGACATCATCTTATATGTAAAGATTCTACCAAAAAAATTTAGAAAAAAAAACACATTTAGCAAAGTTGCAGGACACAAAGCAATATTCAAAATTAAGAAGTGTTTCTATGCATTACCAATGAACATTTCAAAAGGAAATTAAGAAAATCTCACTAGATCATACAAAAAGATAAAACATTTAGGAATAAACTTAAATGACAAAGTGAAGATTTTTATACTGAAACCTATTAAATATTAACAAATTAATAAAATGCAAATAAATGGGAAACATTCAATTCTTATAGATTGGAAGATTTAGTATTGTTAAAACATCCATACTATTCAAACTCATCTACAGATTTTAATTTCAATGCTATTTAATTTTTTTAATTTTGAATTTTAGTTTTTTCTACAGAGTCTTGCTCTGTTGCCCAGTCTGGAGTACAATGGAGTGATCATGGCTCACTGCAGTTCCAACCTCCTGGGCTCTATCAGTCCTTCCACCTCAGCCTCCTGAATAGCTGGTACTACAGCTGTGCATCACTATGCCTAACTAATTTTTTTTTCCTTTAAGAGGTGGCATCTTGCCATGTTGCTTGTGCTAGAGCTAGTCTCAAACTTCTGGCCTCAAGTGATCCTCCAGCCTCAGACTTCCAAATCCCGGGGGATATAGGTGTGAACCACCATACCTAGCCAGCATTTGTATAGAAATAGAAACAACAAATATAAAATTTACCAGGAATTCAAAGGCACCCTGTGTAGCCAAAATAATCTTGAAGAATAACACAGTTGGATGCTTCATATTTCCTGTTTTCAAAATACACTGCAGAGCAACTGTAATTAGGATGGTGTGCACTAAAATAAAGACAGTCATATAAAACAATGGAATAGAATAGAGTTCAGAAATAAACTCTTGCCTATATGGATAAGTGATTTTCAACAAGAGTGCCAACACTACATGACAAGGAGAGAACAGTCTCTTCAACAATCAGTGTTGAGAAAACTGGATATCCACATACAAAGGAATGAAGCTGACCTATTGTCTTACACCATATACGAAAACTAACTCAAAATGGATTAAATGCCTAAATGTAAGACCTTACACTCTTAGAAGAAAATACAGAGAAAATGCTTCAGAGCATTCGCTTTGACAATAATTTCTTGAGTATGACACCCAAAGCACAGGCAACAAAATAAAAAACAGACAAATGTGACTACATCAAACTTAAAGACCTCTGCACATAAAAAGAAACGACAAGATGAAAATTTAACCTTTAGAATGGCAGAAAATAATTGCAAATCCTATATTGAATAGGGAGTTAATACCCAGAATATATAGGAACTTCTGCAACTTAACAACAACAAAAAACAAATAATGCAATTAAAAAATGGACAAAGGACTTGAATAAACATTTCTCCAAACAAGGTGAATAAATGGCCAATAAACATATGAAAAGATGCTCAACATCACTAATCATAAGGGAAATGCAAATCAAAACCACCACGAGCTATCACCCCACACTCATCAGAACACTCACTATTCAAAGAAAAATAACCAGTTAGTAAGTAGGTGAAAAAGTTGGATCCACTGTGTTTGTTGTTTGAAATGTAAAATAGTGCTACCGTCATGAAAACTAGTTTGTAGTTTCCACAAAAAAGTCACAAGTAGAATTACCATGGAAGCCATCCATCCTTCTTCTATGTATATATTCAAAGACATTCAAACTGGGATCTTTAAAAGATTTTCACACACCCATGTTCATCACAGCATTACTTACAATAGCCAAGAGGTAGAAGCAACTCAAATGTTCATTGACAAATGAATAGATAAATAAAATATGATAATGCAAATCAAAACCACAATGAGATACCATCTCATGCTAGTCAGAATGGCTATTATTAACAAGTCAAAAAATAACAGATGCTGGTGAGGTTGTGAAGAAAAGGGAACACTTATACCTTGATGGTGGGAATGTAAATTAGCTCAACCATTGTGAAAAGCACTTTGGCAATTTCTCAAAGAACTTAAAATGAATTATCGCTTGACCCAGCAATTCTATTCCAGCAACATGGATGACGCTGGTGGCCATTATCCTGAGCAAACTAACACAGGAACAGAAAAGCAAATATTGCACATTCTCACTTATAAGAGTGAACAAAAAATTAAGTACATATGGATTACAAAGAAGGGAACAATAGACACTGTGCCGACCTGAGGGTGGAGGTTAGGAGAATACAGAGAATAGAAAAACTACCTATCAAGTACTATGCTTATTACTTGGCTGATAAAATAATCTGTACATCAAACATTGGCAACACACAATGTACTTACATAACTAACTTGTACATTACCCCTGAAGTTAAAATAAAAGTTTGAAAATTTTTTTTTTCAACTTTGTTCTTTATTCAATATTATTTTGGTTATTTGGGGACCCTTGCCATTTCACATGAATTTCAGTATTGATTTTTCCATGTCTGTAATTAAAAAAAAAATGGCTGTTGGGATTAAGATAGAATTTATGGTGAATCTGTAGAGAAATCTGGGTAGTATTGTCATTTCACTAATACTAAATTTTATAATCTATAAACACTGGATGTTAGATTTACTCCTTTAATTATTTTTCAATGCTCATTCCTGGTGTACAGAAACACAAGTAATATGTGCGTGTGTGATTTTCTACTATGTAATTTTGCTTTAATTATTTATTAGCTCTAATAGTTTTCTTGTGGATTCTTTGGGCTTTTCTTTACGTATAATTATGTTATCTGTAAATACAGTTTTCCTTCTTTCTAATTTGAATGCCTTTTGTTTATTTTTCTTGTCTAAAGGCTCTGGCTAGAACTTCTAGAACAATCTTGAATAGCGTTAGTAAACATGAGTATTCTTGTCTTGTTTTTAATTACAGGGAGAACACTTTCAGTCTTTCAATATCGAATATGATGCCAGCTGAAGATTTTTCACAAATACCCTTATCATGTTGAGAGAGGTCCCTCATATTACTAGTTTTCTGGGTGTTTGTATTGAGAAAGGGTGTTGGATTTTTGTCAAATGCATCTAGTAAGATGGTCATGTGGCTTTTTTCTTTGCTTAATGTATTGCATTACTTTGAGTTTCATATATTTAATCACGCTTAAATTTCCAGAATGAATCCATCTTTGTTATGGTGTACAATCTTTTAAATGTGCTGTTGGAATTAACTGGCTAGTATTTTCTTGAAGATTTTTAATATACTTAATAGACTATATTTTTTAGAGCAATAAAAAAAATGACCATAAATTACAGAGCGCTTCCACATATTCCCTCTTTCCACACGTAGTTTTCCCTATTATGTTTACTTTCTATTGGTGGGGTACATTTGTTTATACTGATGAACCAATTTTGATGCATTATTATTAAATGAAGAGCATATTTTACATTAGGGTTCATTTGGTGTGTTGTACAGTCTATCGATTTTGATAAATGTATATTGATAGGTCTTCTTCATTACTGTATCATAAAGAATAGTCTCCCTTACCTAAAAATCCTCTGCACTGTGTTTCTTTTTTCTTCCTCTCTCCCTCAAACACTTGGCAACTACTGAGCACATTCCTCTCTATAGATTTTTCTTTTCCAGAATCTCATGTATTTGAAATCTTAAAATGTATAACATTTTAAGGTTTGCTTCTGTTGCTTACAATTACGTTTTGGATGTCTTTCCATGTATTTTTATGGCTTGAGGTCCCATTTCTTTTTAATCACTTAAAAAAATTCTATTGTATGACTGTACCACAGCTTGTTTACCTATTCACCTATTGAAAGATATCTTGGTTGCTTTTAAGTCATGACGATCATGAACAAAGCTGCTATAACGCTTGTGTGCAGGCTTTGATGTGGATATAAGTTTTCAAGTCATTTGGGTAAATACTGAGGTCTAACACTGTAGGACTGTATAGTAAGCCTGTCTTTAGATTCATAAGAAACCATCAGATTGTTTTACAAAGTGACTCTACCATTTTGCATTCCCACCAGCAATAAATGAGAGTTCTGGTTGCTCCTCATATTTGCCAGCATTTGTCATTTTTTGTGTTTGGAATGTGACTCATTTTAATAAGTATGAAATGAAAGCTCACTGTTTTAATTGGCAATTCACTATTGACATATTATGTTGAGCATGTTTTCATATAGTTGTTTACCATCTGTATATGCCCATCAGTAAGGTGTAACTGTTCAGATCTTTTTCCCATTTTATAATTGGCTGTTTTCTTACGATGGAGTCTTAAGTGTTCTTTGTAGATTTTTAATATCAGCCCCTTATTAGATATATCATCCAATGGTCTCCATAGTTTCTGATAAGAAATCAGTTATTGATCTTATGGGAGAGCACTTGTACATGATTCCCATTCTAGCTGCTTCCAATATTCTGTATTATTATTATTATTTTGACTTTTAGTGGTTTGATTATAATGTATCTCAAAGTGAATTTCTTTCAGTTTTTTTACTTGGAGTTCCTTAAGCTTCTAGGCTGTTGAGATTTATGTCTTTCATCAACTTTGTGGTGTTCTCAGCCATCCCATTTTTCAAATATTATTTTTTCCCTTTTCTCTCTCTATTCTCCTTCTGAAATCCCTGTAATTTGTACACTGGTTCACCTGATGGTATATGACAAGTCCTTAGGTTTTGTTCACTTTTCTTCATATATATATTTTTTCTGCTTCTCAGACTGAAATTTTCAGTTGACCTATCTTAAAATTTGATGATTCTGTATTCTACCTGCCTAAATTCTCCACTGAACTTTAGTTTTAGTAAGTTCAGGCTGCTATAACAAATTACTATAGACTAAATGGGTTGAACAATAAACATGTATATTTCATAATTCTGAAAGCTGGGTTGTCTGAGATCAAGGGCCCAACATAGTTGAATTCTGGTGAAGGCCCTCTTTTATGTTGAAGACAGCTAACTTCTACTTGTACCCTCACAGGGAGGGAAAAATTTAGTTAGCTCTCTGACATTTTCTAAGGGCACAAATCCCATCATGAAGGGTTCCTCTCTCATAATCTATTTACCTACCAAAGGCCTCAAATACCAACACCTTGGGATCAGGGTTTAAATATGTAATTGTCAGGGAGGGCACACATATTCAGTCCATAACACTTTTCTTATAAATTTTTATTTTAGCTATTTTTTTTTTTTTTATTCTTCTACCTTTGGTTACCCTTGTGCTGAGCCTGAGGATCAGCCTTAGGTAAAAGCTTATGGTCTTCTCAGGCGTTTTATAAGTGAATGTACTACCCTTTGCATATGTGAGGCTTTCTAAATACCTCCAGGAACATGAAGTGCTAGCTTCACAGTAAGCTTGATAAATTTCTATTTTTATTAAAATTGTGAGCTTCCAACTTCCAGCTCTCTGCTTTAAGTTTATTCAAATAAAAACAAAACAGCGATACAAACGTTCACAGTTATCAGATAGATTTTAATGTGTCACTGGCAGGAAGAGACACTGGCATCGAGATAGGAGGTAATGTCTCTATTTACCTGCAGTCACAGCAAGCTGGTCATTAATGTAACATGGTAAAATTTCTGGGCTTACAGTCAGAAGACAGTTTCAAGCTTCTACTTTGTCACATGTACAGATTTAATTAACCCAGTTAACCCATCTGAACCTCAACTGATTTACTCAACAAACATTTATTGAGCAACTTCAATATGACAGTTACTCTTCTAAACTCAGAACTGAGACAACTATAGAGGAATAAAGCCAAAAATAAATAATGCATAATAAATGCCCTAAATGAACTAATAATCTCTCAGGAGCAACAACCCAATAATGACAATATAATACATATTGAGTAATGGAATTGCCATAAGTTTATAATGTTATGACTTGACAGGGAAAAGTGACACATTCTGCCTTTATAGGTTAAAGTTTTTACAAACGTGGTGACATTTGAGCTAAGTTTTTAGGGGATAGTAGAAGCTTCAATGCTGAAGAAGAAATTAAATTTTTAAAAACAAAATAAGCATATGAATAGCCTCTGAGAAGTGCAAGCACACAGACTAGTTGGAAAACAGAAAGAGTATCTGGCAAAGGGGAGTGTAATGATAGAAATATGACAAACATTTGGAGGTCAATATGAATTTTTATATGCATCACAACAAAATTAATTTTTGAGTGTTAATTCTGGCAGCCATGAGAAAGATTAAATTACGGCAAAGAAATCTGTTAGAAAGCTGAGTTCAGAAAAAAAAAGTGAGCAGAGACAGGGAGAGGAAAACAAAGTTATTAGACATACTAGGAAGAAGTTTAAGAGGAGAACCACATGAAAAATCTCGTTTTATTTTTGGGGTTTCTGCTTTAGATAACTGCATGTAATTGGCAAGGAGGGCACAAATATTCAGTCCATTACACTTTTCTTATAAATTTTTATTTTAGCTATTATTTAAGGTGTTATTATTAAGTTATTATTTATTATTTTAGCTGTTATTTAAGGCGAGAAATACAGGAAAAAAGAAGACTTGACAATAAAGAAAATGAAATTATCTTTTCATAAGTCAAATTTGACATGCCTAAAAACAAGCATGTATCCAGTAGACACAACTAAAAATAAATGTGTATCCTGTAGATACAACTAAGACAAGTCTGGAGCTCAAGAGAGAGATTTGCCTGGAAATAGTTGTGAAATTTACTAAAAAAGATACAATGAATCCATTTTCCAGTTTGTTTTATTTTAAAAAATAGCTCTCCTGCCATACTGAACCTTCTCTTTCCCATAACTCTGTCTCCCTTGTGTCCTTTCCAGTATAAGGTTAGCGTTGACTACGCTTGCATGACTCAAATCCTATTTTTTGCATCATTCCTCCCAAGTATTCAGGGATTGTGTTATTCCGGTTATTCCCTGTTCTTCCAGGGATTTGTTTCAGACACTCTTCTCTTTTTACTTTATATACTTTTTCTGGGCAAACTCACTCATTGTCATTGTTTTTATTACCATCTGTTAAGGACTAAATGTTTGCATATCCCTCAGATTTATATGTTGATGTTTTTGTTTTAGCAGCCTGAGCTGACTAAAACACCAAGACATAGTTTGCAATTCCAAGTCACCAAAGTTAAATACCTTATAAAACAAAGTAACTAACTAACTAACTAACTAGTTAACTAACTAAAGAATAACACTCTTTGGAAGAATATAACAGTGTTCAAAATTATCTACATAAGAAAGTCTAGGAAAATGTGAGATATTCTCATGAGAAATGACAATCGATAAAAACCAACCCATAGATGGCACATATGTTGGAATCACTGAACAAGAATTTTGAAAGAACTATTCTAACTATTCTCTTTGATATAAAGGAAAACAATGTCATAGTAAAAGAAAATAAAGTGAATATTACCAAAAGAAGTAAGGTATGAAAATGAAAAATAAAATTGGAATATGTGAAATAAATATGTGTAACCAAGATGTTAGCTCACAATAGATCTTCTGGATAGATATTATGTGCATACTGTCTTAATTTATACTTTTCTGTGATATGTATCTTGGCAATTCTTCAAATTTTCCTAATAAATTTATTCACTAAAAGCATTCAGCTTTTGAATTGTTTGCTAGAAGAGATACAGGAGAAGAATTATATCATTTTACTCACAGAAAACAATTTAACACCCACTCTCCACTTTACATTTTTTTTCCCAATTGATACAGAATGGGCACGAGCATTAATCATTTTATTATATAGAATTTAATATTTTCGAGGAACTACCCCACTTATTCTGTGCATATTATTTCCAGTGCCCATGAAAAATTTTTTTCAGTCTCTTTTTTTATTATTATACTTTAAATTCTGGGGTACATGTGCAGAATGTGCAGATTTGTTACATAGGTATACATGTGCCATGGTAGTTTGCTGCACCCATCAATCCATCATCTACATTAGATATTTCTCCTAATGCTATCCCTCCCCCCACCCCCCACCCCACAACAGGCCCCAGTGTGTGATGTTCCCCTCCCTGTGTCCATGTGTTATCACTGTTCAGTTCCCACTTATGAGTGAGAACATGCGGTGTTTGGTTTTCTATTCTTGTGTTAGTTTGCTGAGAATGATGCTTTCCAGCTTCATCCATGTCCCTGCAAAGGACATGAACTCATCCTTTTTAATGGCTGCATAGTATTCCATAGTGTGTATGGGTCACATTTTCTTTATTCAGTCTATCATTGATGGGCATTTAGGATGGTTCCAAGTCTGCTATTGTGAACAGTGCCACAATAAACATATGTGTGAATGTGTCTTTATAATAGAATGATTTATAATCCTTTGGGTATATACCCAGTAATGGAATTGCTGGATCAAATGGTATTTCTGGTTCTAGATCCTTGAGTAATCACCACACTGTCTTCCACAATGTTTGAACTAATTTACACTCCCACCAAGAGTGTAAAAGTGTTCCTATTTCTCCACATTCTCTCCAGCATCTGTTGTTTCCTGACTTTTTAATGATTGTCATTCTAACTGGTATGAGATGGTATCTCATTATGGTTCTGATTTGCATTTCTCAAATGACCAGTGATGATGAGCATTTTTTCATATGTTTGTTGGTTGCATAAATATCTTCTTTTGAGAAGTGTCTGTTCATATCCTTCACCCAATTTTTGATAGGGTTGTTTTTTTATTGTAAATTTGTTTAAGTTCCTTGTAAATTCTCGATATTAGCCCTTTGTCAGATGGATAGATTGAAAACATTTCTCCTATTCTTTAGGTTGCCTGTTCACTCTGATGGTAGTTTATTTTGCTGTGCAGAAGTCTTTAATTTAATTAGATCCTATTTGTCTATTTTGGCTTTTGTTGCCATTGTTTTTGGTGTTTTAGTCATGAAGTCTTTGCCCATGCCTATGTCCCGAATGGTATTGCCTAGGTTTTCTTCTAGGGTTTTTATGCTAAAAACTCTCAAAAAACCAGGTATTGATGAAATGTATCTCAAAATAATAAGAGCTATTTATGACAAACCCACAGCCAATATCATACTGAATGGGCAAAAACTGGAAGCATTCCCTTTGAAAGCCAGCACAAGACAAGGATGCCCTCTCTAACCACTCCTATTTGACATAGCACTGGAAATTATGGCCAGGGCGATCAGGTAAGAGAAAGAAATAAAGGGTATTCGATTAGGAAAAGAGGAAGTCAAATTGTCTCTGTTTGCAGATGACATGATTGTATATTTAGAAAACCCCATCGTCTCAGTCCAAAATCTTCTTAAGCTGATAACCAACTTCAGTAAAGTCTCAGGATACAAAATCAATGTGTAAAAATCACAAGCATTCCTATTCACTAATAACAAACAGAGAGTCAAATCATGAGTGAACTCCCATTCACAACTGCCACAAAGAGAATAAAATACCTAGGAATACAACTTACAAGGGATGTGAAAGATCTCTTCAAGGAAAACTACAAACCACTGCTCAAGGAAATAAGAGAGGACACAAACAAATGGAAAAATATTCCATGTTCATGGATAGGATGAATCAATATTATGAAAATGACCATATTGCCCAAAGTAATTTATAGATTCAATGCTATCCCCATCAAACTACCATTGGCTTTCTTCACAGAATTGGGAAAAACTACTTTAAATTTCATATGGAACCAAGAAAGAGCCTGCATAGCCAAGACAATCCTAAGCAAAAAGAACAAAGCTACCTGACTTCAAAACACACTACAAGGCTACAGTAACCAAAACAGCATGACACTGGTACCAAAACAGATATATAGACCAATGGAACAGAACAGAGGCCACAGAAATAACACCACATATCTACAACCATCTGATCTTTGAAAAACATGGCAAAAACAAGCAATGGGGAAAGGATTCCCTATTTAATAAATGGTGATGGGAAAACTGGCTAACCATATGCAGAATGCTGAAACTGGATCCCTTCCTTACACCTTATACAAAAACTAACTCAAGATGGATTAAAGACTTAACATAAGACCTAAAGTCCATGAAATTTTTGCATGTCATAGATTACTCTCTACATTATGCAAATAAGAATAATAAAGTTTAGAGATGCAAAGTTATATAATTAGAGAAACAAAAACTGACCTGAAGCAGAATGGGGATGGGAACACAAATACTATACATAAAAAGGCAAAATAGTCTATGGATCTAATATAATAACCTACCATTTCTTCATCTCCTAATTATCCTGAGTTAGAACCTTGTCAACTCTCCCTGGGTTTATCTGTGTAATCTGCTGCTTCCCTCCCTTTATAGCAATGGGAATCCTGATAAATTTTAATGCCTGACTCAGTGTCATTTCTTTAGTTAAGCTTTATTTATCCTAGTAGGAATTTGGTTTGTATCTCTCTTACATCTTATTCATGATATAGACTGGAACATTTTTTAGATCAAAATATGTGATAAAAACTGAGGTTAGAAAAAATTTTTGAAATATTTGTTTATCAACAGATTGGTTTCAATTATTGCTTTATTCAGAGTTTTCCCTATGTAAAACTATTTCAAGATTTTTTAAATAAATGATCCAAAGTAGAAAAACACAGCCAAGTACATTGAAGAAAATATATTAAATGCTGTTTTTTCTTATTTTATTATTAAAAATAATAGAATATGATTATTCTTGATAGATATATTAGTGTTTCCATGCATATCAGTATGTCTACATGTATATCCATATATTTTATTCATTTTTCTCTTAAGAGTATCTGTATTATCATGTCACTGTTACCTTTGGAAGGATTTTTTTTCAAATTTCTCCTAAGTATTTTAATTTGTTAATAAGATCATAAAGTCTTCTTTAAAGTTCTTTTTAATGATTACTAAATTTATAGTTGTTGATATTTTAAACTGAGTATTTTCTGTAGATCACAATATTTTTAATGAAGAAAACATTTTCCTGATAAACACACAACAATAATGCTAATGGAAAAATAATAAATGGAAATGTCTCGATTTCTTTTTATTCAAATTGACCTACATACATTTTTATTCAAAGTAAACTATAGGTTTTGCCTGTCTTCAAATTTCTCTCTCCAAAAAAATCTATGTAAAAATACAAATGAACTGAGTTTATTTGCTTTAAACATTTGCCATTTTTTGTGGTTAAAAAGTCATAGGTATTCTCAATTACTTTTTATTCATGTACATAATGTACATTTACCCAATTCAAATAGAACCTATATTAAAATAATTTTTTAATATAATTTTTTAACATGTTAAAAATTAGAAGGTTTGACTCTATTACTTTGACTAAAGAACTTCAATTTATTTTGAAAAAAATACAATGAAAAATTATGGAATTAGTTTACAAATATGTTTAATACCACTGAGGGACTTTTTCTTTTGTATTCCAGATCAGCTTCTTCTAAAAACTCTTACAGTTCAATTTCATATATACGTAAATGTTGACTACTGTTTAAGTTCCATTGTTAAACTATCACATATTGGACATATCTATAAATTATATGTACATTATAATCAATTTAAAAAATATTTTGATTTTTTTCTTCATTGAAAGAGAAGAATATATTGTCCTCACTTTATTGAGGTGTGATTGACGAATAAAATTCTATATATTTAAGGTGTACAACCTATTGTTTTCTATTTTAGTAAATTGTTTTTCACTATAACACCCATGTTACAATAAAGTTTGTATTTGTCTGAACACCACACAAAATTATATTATCAATGTGGAATTTTTTCTTTTTTTCTTTTTTGAGATGGAGTCTTGCTCTGTCACTCAGGCTGGAGTTCAGCGGCATGAACTCAGTTCACTACAACCTCCGCCTCCCGGGTTCAAACAATTCTGCCTCTGCCTCTCGAGTAGATAGGGATTACAGGTGCATGCCACCACACCTGGCTAATGTTTGCATTTTCAGTAGAGATATGGTTTCATTATGTTGGCCAAGCTGGTCTCGAATTCCTGACCTCATGATTCTCCCACCTTAGCCTCCTAAAGTGCTGGGATTACAGGCATGAGCCACTGAGCCTGGCCTCAATGTTGAATTTTTAAGTCAAATAAATAGTAATGTTCACAATAATATGGGAAAGTTTACGTTTGAAGAATACATTTCCAAAGGCTATACTTCATTTCTATATGTTTAGTTAAAAACAAAATCAAATTGTTATTGAATTAATTTGAGACATCTAGTAACATTGAGGCAAACTGTCATCAGGTAATTGCAAAGTTATTTTTCTGCTGAGTATGTCAAAACATTAATAGTTATTCACTTAGTATGCTTAGGGATGATAAGAATTCAGGTAAAATTGGAACACAGGATGAGTGTATGCACTCATTAAATCTTTGTTGAAATCTATGTAATCCTTGATTTGTTTCACATATTATTTTTATAGTGTTTTGTTTTAAAAATCTCTTTATTCTTTACATCAATTTAATGACATAGTACATTATTTAATTTGTTTTATTGAAAGGTAAAACTATTTCAGTTGAATCATACAAATAATATGACCTTCTTTTCTTTCAAATATCTTACAGAAATGACCATTAACATTTTTTACTGCCCTTCAGTGACAAAATATACACTCTTTTAATTAATCATAATTTCTGAATATAATTATTTCTTTTCATATTCAGAAGATACAACTGCTTAGAAAATATTCTGGCTAGAATACTTGTGTGCTTTTTTATAGTTAACTTTCAGTTTCCATAGTTTCTATTTTAATTTTGAATTGAATTTAAGTATTATAAATATAATACACAAGATTAGAATACACTTTCCTGGTCCGTTTCAGGAAAACTAATCTCCTTATTATTCAATTTATTTCATATATACCTTTTATGTCTTATGTTTTCTCCTTTTATTTTCTTATACTTCCTACTCACTATACTATTTTCTTCTTGACAAAAGTAGAAAACCATCTATGGACTTGATATATATGTTCTGCAAGAAACGAAAGCGTGCTTTGAAATCAAAAGATATGGATCCAGTCATTTTTTGGTTTGTTTGTTTTGCTTTTTGATGTCTGTTTGTTTGCTTTGCTTAATAACTTAACCAAGATGGAACAGTAACACAATTCACTGAACTGTAATTTCATTATTAATAGGAGGAAAATATAGAATATTTAACTTACTTACTTCAAAGGGTCATGGTAAGGGTTCAAAGAAATCAATGATTATGTGTTTGTGAATATTTGTCAAAACATTGAAGATTAATGGAATTTGAAACACCACTATTGATTCATCTTTTTTGTCTCTCTTTGTATAAGAGAAACAAACTACATTAACTACATTCACACGCTCCATTTACACATTGTTTGGGTGTTTTTTTGGGTACTAGGGCTAAAGCAGAAACAGAATTAAGGGCCAAGGCCCTTCCCGCTACCTCAGTATAATACATTTAGGCCAAGTTTAAGATATATATTATGGAGTGAATATAAAGCACTTGATTGTGTACCCCAGCCTAAAGATTTAAATCTGTGTTAAATATTAGCTTTATACCTTTAAAAAGTAAAAGTTCTAGTGTTTGTAAATCTATGTTGGTTTTATTTAATTTTACTTTATTCTATTACATTATGATATTATTTTAAAATATTTAATTACATGATGAAATATATAATAAAATATTTAAATAACAAATATTAAAACATTTTAAATAAATTAAAATATTTAAATAAAATATTTAAAATATTTTATTACATTATGATAACTACTTTATAAAGTTTTTGATGTTGTATTTTTATTTTTTTCTGTGTTGACTAATCACAGGCAATTATATCCCTATCAGTAGTCACTTTGGCAAAATAAACTTCATATGACTAATTCCTCTTTTTTTTTTTCTTTTTTTTTGAGATGGTGTCTTGCTGTGTCACCCAGGCTAGAGTGCAGTGGCACGATCTCAGCTCACTGCAACCTCCGCTTCCAGGTTCAAGTGATTCTCCTGCCTCAGCCTCCCAAGTAGCTGGGATTACAGGCACCGGCCACCAGGCCTGGCTAATTTTTGTGTTTTTAGTAGAGATGGGGTTTCATCATGTTGGCCAGGCTTGTCTCAAACTCCTGACCTCGTGATCCATACTCCTCGGCCTCCCAAAGTGCTGGGATTACAGGTGTGAGCCACTGCACCCGACCAATTCCTCTTAAATTTTTAAAGTGTTTGTCATTTGTGTTTTCTGTGCATTTCTGTGCTTTTAAATTTGATTTATTAGAATCAAATTTACTGTCATAATCCCACCCTTTTGTGATATACTAGCAGTTGCTTGTGTCTTTGAATTTGGTTACTGACAAAGTTTAAGGTGCTTTACTTAAAAAATAAACTTATTCAGTCATAAGTTTTTCCCTTAAATCATCATTATATTACAACATTTTAAAGTACGTCAAAGTTTTCAAAATGGTAGACTTTGACATAATTTTTAAGTCATTCACCTATACTATGCTTTAAGAAGGGAGGTGTAAGCTCCTGCACTCAAAGGCCTCTAACCTGAAATCATCATGAACCTGTCTTCAACTTTACCTTTGTCTCTTGGACCCAGTACTTCTGGTATTGAGCTCAGTATCCCTCGTCAACTATTATATACTCATTTTATAAAATGATAGGTGTCTTAAAGAAAAACCAATCAGAACTCCTGAATATGTAGACACAGAGAATTACAAAATGCAGTGAAAGCTTTCAACAATAGACTAGAACAAGTAGAAGAAAAAATTTCAAAGCTCAAAGACTAGGTCTTTGAATTAACCCAATCTGATGAAAATAAAGAAAAAAAATCAAAAGAAATGAACAAAGTCCCCAAGATGTATGAGACTATGTAAAAGAACCAAATCTAAGAATAATAGATGTTCCAGAGGGAGAAGAGTAAACTAAATGTCTGGAAAACATATTTTGTTGAATAATTGAGGAAACTTCTCTGACCTTGCTAGAAATTTCAATATTCAAATACAAGAAGCTCAAAGAATTCCTGGAAGATTTATTACAAAAAGGTCATCGCCAAGGCATATAGCCATCAGGCATCTCAAGTCAAAATGAATGAAAGACTTCTAAGATCCCTAAGACAACACTAAGAGCATTAGGTAACCTATAAAGAAAAAGCTATCAGAGAAGCAGCAGATCTCTCAGGAGGAACCTTAACTAGCCAGATGTGATTTGGGTCCTGCCTTCAGGCTCCTTAAACAGAACAACTGTCAGACAAGAATTTTGTATTCATTAAAACTAAGTTATATAAATGAAGGAGAAATAAAGTCATTTTCAGACAAACAAATGCTGAGGGAATTGGTTCTTACCAGACCAACTCTACAAAAAGTGCTTAAAAGGGGACTAAATCTTGAAAAAACAAAGCTTGATATACACCAAAACTGAACCTCTTGAAACTCACAGGGCCTATAAACACACACACACACACACACACACAAAATTAAGAATAAAAGTATCTAGCTAACAATTAACATGATGAATGGATCAATACCTTACATCTAAATATACATGTTGAATGTAAATGGCCTAAATGTTCCACTTAAAACATTCAGATTAACAGAATGTATAAAGAATCACAAACTAACTGGCTACTGTCTTCACATGACTCAGATAACACATAAGGATGCATACAAACTCAAGGTCAAGAGGTGAAAAAAGATATTCTGTGGAAATGGAAATCCAAAAGTGAGAAAGAGCTATTCTTATATCAGATAAAACAGACTTTAAAGCAACAACAGTTAAAAAAAAAGACAAAGAAGATCATTATATAATGGTAGAAGAATCAATCCAACAAAAAAATATTAAATGCTTATGCACCTAACAATGGAGCTCCCAGATTCATAAAACAATTAGTACTAGACCTCAGAAATCAGTAGCAGCAACACAATTATAGTGGAGAACTTGAAAACTTCACTGACAGCACTAGACAAATGATCTAGAGAGAAAGTCAACAAAAACAATGCGCTTAAACTACACTCTAGAACAAATGAGTCTAACAGATATTACAGAACATTCTACCCAAGAACTGTGGAATATACATTCTTATCATCAACATATGGAACATTCTCAAATGTAGATCATATGATACATCACAAAACAAGTCTCAATAGTTTTTTTTTCATATTCAGGCACCTCCAAACATATTTTCTTTATTTCCTCCAGAGAACAGGCTTTAGTTCTGAGGTCCTTGTAAACATTTAACACAAAAGAACAAACTAGAAGCATCTATATCCTTATCCTGTGTTGCTGGGGTGAGTTTATACAAGGAGAAGTTGGGACAAATGCAGTACGCACAGGTGAGCTTCTTACTCAGTTCAAAGTGGGTCTTGGGATGAGAGTTCCACATAGCCAGGACAGCTGACTTTCTGTGATTTCCAAGGGGCACCCAAGATGTTAAGGGCCACGGTCCTTGGGAAAGACTGATGAGGTTTCTGTTCATTGTTGATCAAGATCTAGCCTTTTCACTAACTGGGGCTGCTCTTTCCAAGGAGTCAGAGATCAGAAAGCTGGTAGAATCATACAAGACCATCTTGACGGTACGTGTAGAACTGCTTCTTCCATGTGGCTACCTTGTACGTAGGGTCACAGTCAGCCCGGTGAGCTCAATGACATAGTCTAAGTCTTGCTGGACAATAAAATGGCTTCCATCACTTTGGCTAGCAATGAATCCATCTTTGAAACGCAGCAGGATAGAATTGGTGCTTGTTTTTTTTCCCACAGAGTCTTGCTCTGTCACACAGGCTGGAGTGTGACACAATCTCAGCTGACTGCAACTTCTGCCTCCTGGGTTCAAGCAATTCTGCGGCCTCAGCCTCCAGAGTAGCTGGGATTAAGAAATGCACCACCACACCCAGCTAATTTTTGTATTTTTAATAGAGATGTGGTTTCACCATGTTGGCCAGGTTGGTCTCAAACTCGTGACCTCAGGTGATTCACCTGCCTCGGCCTCCCAAAGTGCTGGGATATAGGTGTGAGCCACCACTCCTGGCCAAATAATTTTTTTAAATTGAAATCATATCAACTATTTTTTCAGACCACAGTGCAATAAAACTAGAAATCAACTCCTAAACTATACAAATACACGGAAAATAAACAATCTGCTCCTGAATGATTTCGGGGTTATCAATTAGTGCAAGATGGATTTTGTTTTTCTTTGAGACAGAGGCTTACTCTGTCACCCAGGCTGGAGTGCATGGTGTGATCTCAGCTCACTGCAACCTCCACCTCCTTGGTTCAAGTGATCCTCCTGTCTCAGCCTCCCAAGTAACTGGTACTTCAGGGGTATATGCCACCATGCCTGGCTAATTTTTGTATTTTAGTGGAGAGGCGGTTTCACAACCTTGGCCGGGCTGGTCCTGAACTCCCGACTGCAAGTGATCCACCCACCTCAGCCTTCCAAAGTGCTGGGATTACAGGTGTAAGCCACTGCTCTTGGCCAGAAATGTTATTTAAAAATTTGGAAATACGTACATATATATACATGTAAATAAGGTATGTATAGATAAATATCTTTAACTTTAAGGTATATAAAGTTTAAAGTGTATATATATACACACACACCTTATATACTATATATATATATATTTAAAGCATACAAAGGTTTTAAATAAAATTAACAATAACTTAACAATGAATTCCTTAAAAGGAGTATAATAAGTTGAAGAGGAGAAAATTTAAAAAAAATAATAAATGCAAATTTTCCAATATTCGACAAAAATATGAAAACTTCAGATTGAGAGTGCCTGTTGAACACCCAGCAAAAGACATAAGGACACACATATATGGAGAAAGTTTAGTAAAACATAAGAATATCAATGATGACAAAAAAATTTTAAGTCTTTCAGAAAAGAAAGCATATCAATTTTAAACAGCAAGTGTGGATGTACAAAAGATGAATAATACTTTTTTTTTTTTTTTTGAGATGGCGTATTGCTCTGTTGCCCATGCTGGAGTGCAGTGGTGCGATCTCGGCCACTGCAAGCTCCACCTCCAGGTTCATGCCACTCTCCTGCCTCAGCCTCCTGAGTAGCTGGGACTACAGGCACCCACCACCACGCCTGGCTGATTTTTTTGTATTTTTGGTAGAGATGGGGTTTCACGGTGGTAGCCAGGATGGTCTCAATCTCCCGATCTCATGATCCACCCACCTCGGCCTCCCAAAGTGCTGGGATTATAGGCATGAGCCCTGTGGATGAATAATACTTTTGAAGTATTGAGGTAAGAGAACATTGAAACTATAATTTTATATTTAGCCACATAGTCATTCAACTATAAGGAAATATATTCTCGAACATACAAGGTCTCAAAAGTGTGCAATGTAAGATTCACACTGAAATCAAATTTGGAAGATATACTTAAATAAAACAAGAATCAAATACTGAAGATATTGTGTGAGATTTATAAAACAAGGTGAATAAAATACTTGATAATTTTGTAATTGTCTTTTAAAAGATGAGACCAAAAATAGAAAAGGAGAGAAAATAGATATAATATCTAAAATTTAAATTTTTAGATGGAAAATTGAGACAGTATCAGAGATTACAAAGGTTAAAGAGACACATCAAAGAACATGAGAGCATGTATTTTAGTATGTTTTGGGTTTCTATTAAAAATATAGCAAAATATAGCATATAACAAAACTGAGTACGCTATAAACAACAGAAATTTACTTGTCACAATTCCAAAGGTTGAAAAGTCTGAGATCAGGACACCAGCAGGAAGAAGGTCATCTTCTCACAGTAATCTCACGGTGACAAGGGCAAAATGGCTCTCTGGGATCTTTTTTATAAAAACACTAAGCCCAGTCATGAGGGATCTGCTTTCATGACCTAATCACTTCTCAAAGTCTCTACCTTAGGATCAGAGATGGTACAAATATTCAGACCATAGCAATATGCTACAGTGTTTGCCTTGTTATAAAAGAGATAAATATATCAATTCAAAAAGTAGAAGAAAACATTAAAAGGCAACAGGGAAGGGAGTAAATTGGCATAATATTCTAAGATGGTAGAAAGAAGTCTGACTATCTAAAATACAATAAATGTAAGCAGACAAAATTGCTAGTTTAAAGACAGAGATTTTTCAGTTTGGATTTTTTTGAAAAAACTAAATATGTGCTCTTGATAATAGGTATTCCTAATTCATGAGGAAGTGTTGATGATGGTAAAAGAATAAGAAGCAATTAAAAGAAAATCTTGTAGCTGTATAAATACTAGCTCGAATAGACTTAGACAAACATCATTATGGATAGAGGTCTCTACATATTGATATAAGTGTATCAACCTAAAAGATAAAATGATTATAAAATAATGGATATAATAGGCATAAAATATATAAACAAAAGTCAATAGAATTACTGTGACTAGAGGAAATTTCAACATATGTTTGTTTCTCAATTATGATAGGTCAAGTAGTCAAAGTATTAGCAAGGACATAGAAGATCTGAATAACACAATCAACAAGACTGACCTCTTAGACACATATAAAATTCTACATTTGGCTGGGCACATTACTGGCTCACGCCTGTAATCCCAGCAGTTTGTGAGGCCGAGGCAGGTGGATCACGAGGTCAGGAGTTCAAGACCAGCCTGATCAATATGGTGAAACCCTGTCTCTACTAAAAATACAAAAATTAGCCAGGCACGGTGGCATGTACCTGTAGTCCCAGCTATTCAGGAGGCTGAGGCAAGAGAATCGCTCGAACCTGGGTGGCAGAGGTTGCAGTGAGCCGAGATTGCGCCACTGCACTCCAGCCTGGGTGACAGAGTGAGACTCAATCTCAAAAAAAAAAAAACAAAACTCTACATTCAACAATTCAAAGAATATGCATTTTTCTCAAGTACATGAGGGGGAATTACAAAAATTGATGATATATTTGGACACAAAAAAGTCCCAACAGTACACATGGACACAAAGAAGTGAACAATAGATGCTGAGGCCTACTTGAGGGTGGAGGGTAGGAGGAGGGTGAAACCTAAAATCAGTCATTCAGCTTACACACACTGAGCACTGATGTTTGCCAAAGAAAACAGTGACTCAAACACCTATGTTTTCATGGAGCTTAATTTGTGGTAAAGAGAGATAGATGATAGATAAATTACATATATGTTACATATAATATACAATAAATACATATTATATATATTATATATAACCTATTACTCTACCAAAGGTTATATTATATATAACATATCTATATATAAGGTTATATATAATATATATATAAAATACATACTCCACCTAAGGTTATATTATATATAAGGTTATATATAACCTATTACTCTACCTAAGGTTATATTATATATAACATTACATATATATTCTCCATGTATATGAAGAATACGTACATAGTTTATATATGTTTGCTATATATACATACACATATAGTTTGATATGTAAATATATATGTGTATATGTAATGTATTTGTATATGCATCTATATTTGTATATTTTATGTATTTATATATTTTATATACACAGATAATATATAAATGCATATGTAAATATAATACATATATACATATGCACACATATACACATATATGGTTACTATGTGTGTATATACATATATAGCTTATATATAGGTACATATGTATGTGTACATATGTATATGTGTACACATGTATGTTTACTATATATGAATATACACATTTATTGAATATATACACTATATACAGTATATAAAATAGAGTATGCAAACTATTATATAAACACAAACCGTGTGTGTGCATATATGTATACACACTTTACGGTATAGATATATACGTGTTTATATATTATAAATTATATATATTGCATACATATATATTACATATATTTACATATTTAATTTATTTACGTAATATATATGTAATTTATTTATCATTTATCTCTCTATACCATAAAGTGTGTGTATATATATGCACACACACGGTTTGTGTTTATGTAATAGTTTACATACTCTATTTTATATACTGTATATAGTGTATATATTCAATAAATGTATATATTCATATATAGTAAACATACATGTGTACACATATACCTATATAAACTATATATGTATATACATACATAAACTATACATGTATATACATACACAGTAAACATATGTATATGTGTGTATATGTATATGTGTGTATATATTTATATATCAAATTATGTGTGTATATATAGTAGACATATATAAACTATACATATGTATTCTTCATATTCATGGAGAATATATATGTGTCATGTTATATATAATATAACCTTAGGTAGAGTAATGACCCTTACAGACATCCAGGTCCTAATCTCCAGAACTTGTAAATATGTTAGGTAACATGGCAAGGAGATATTAAAATTGCACATGGAATTAAGGTTGCTAAACAGATGACCTTAAAATAAAGAGATTGACTTGACCTGGACTAGTGAATCCAATGTAATCACAAAGCTCCTTTAAGTGTGAAAGAAGGGAGCAGACGAGTCAGTATCCATGTGATGTGGACATCACCAGCTTTGAACATGGAAAAGGGTCATGAGCCAAGGAATTTAGACAGCCTCTAGAAACTGGAGAAGACAAAAAAGTGTATTGTCTCTAGAATTTCCAGAAAGAAACATGGCCTTGCCAACACCCTAAGTTTAATTCACTGACACTTATTTCTGATGTCTGGATTTGAGATCTCTAAGATGATACATTTTTTGGTTTTAAGCCATTAAGCACACATGTGCGCAAACACGCAGTTCTGCACAAGTGCGTTTTGGGGTCTTAGTGTCAGCTGGTGATAAATACTATACAAATCAAACTGGCTGAAGAGTTATGGATAGGGAATGCTATTTTATATGGGGTGTTCAGGAGTAAAGAAATCTTTAAGCAGAGATCTGAATGAGATGAAAGCACAGACATCTGGAAGAAGAACGTTTTAGAAGAGGATCAAGGAAGTGCAAAATTCCCCAAGTCAGAAGTGTGCTTGGCATGTTTGAGGAACAGCAAAAAGGCCACTATGGCTGGAGAAAAGAGACTCAGAATAAAATCTGTGGGATACGGATCTTGGTGGCAGTTACATATGCGGAGTGATTATTCCAGAAAGGGAGTGAAAATGAAGGCAGAAAGGGGAGACTTTTTCTTTTGCTCTACTTTTTTTATAATGATGCATTACTTTTTGTTGTTAAAGATTTTCATTACAATATAGAGGCACAGGTAATTTGAAGAGCAGAAAAGACAAGTGTAATGAAGAAGCATACGCAGTCAGATTCTATGTAACTTAGTTGGTTCAATACAAAAAACTGAGGGAAAAAGGTTGAAAATAATCAAAGTATGTTGTTTTATTTAAATGGGTTTGTAATCTACTTGTGCTTTTATACATTTCCATCCAGTGAGCCTGTATATGCAAGTCAGTAACAACATGTGTATTGGTGTGTGCACATGCAGGTAAACCAAGTCCCATGGTTGTTTGATAGTGAATAATATGGAATAAGGTATATCATTAAATAGCACCGCTTAAGGGTACTAATAGTACAAAGGTCCACAGTTACTTTAGCAAAATGAAACAGAGTTGAGAGCATGGAATTTGGAATTAGACTGCCTGAGTTCAGACCTTGGCTCCATCTTTTACAAGCTGTGAGAACTAGTGAAATTCATTTGCCTTTTCTATACCTAGGTTGTTTTTATCTGCAAAGGGAGATAATAGCATCCGGTTGATGGAACTGTGGTAAGGAAGAAAATCTACTAACACAAACAAAACACTAGAGACAAACAAAACACAAACACAAACAAAACAATATCTCATATATAGTAATCGCCCAACAAATGTTAGCCACTACTATTGTTTCTCTCGTCTTCTCTTTTTATGTCACTGAATTAGATCTATTTTTACCATTGTTTTCATTATCTCTGTCTATATGTGTGGATACTCCTAATTCACAAGATTTCAAAATTCATAAGATTTTTGGTAATTATTTTTACTGAAAAATTAAAATACTGATTATTTAAAAATTTTACCCCATTATGCTGTTGTTCCTCATGAATACAAAGTAGGCATAGAAATGCTACTAAATTCAACTGCAGACACACAAGTCTTTATACAAAATTGCTGTAATGTGATTGTTGAGGTTAATATTCTTTCAATGTTAACATTTTAACTTAGTGAAAAAAACCCTTTAAACATCATTTGTAGATATGATTAATCAATTTAGCAATGTTTTTGAAATCATGATGTTAATCTTATTCAAATATTTTTCCCTAGCACCGGCTTTTTTTTTTTTAATTGATACAGCGTCTCACTCTGTCACGCAGCCTGGAATGCAGTGTTGCAATCTCAGCTCACTGCAACCTCTGCCTTCCGGGTTCAAGTGAATCTTCTGCCTCAGCCTCCTAAGTAGCTGGAACTACAGGCGCATGCCACCACGCCCGGATAATTTTTGTATTTGTAGTAGAGACGGGGTTTCATCATATTGGCCAGGCTGGTCTCGAACTCCTAACCTTGTGATCTGCCCACCTCAGCCTCCCAAAGTGCTGGGATTACAGGCGTGAGCCACCACACCCAGCCTGGCTTCTTTATTGGACTGAAGGTAATGTGCCTTGGATACACTGCTATCTTCCTAACTCCTAGCTTTATTCCAAATATGCTTTAAGGGATTATTCTGGAAATCTTATTTCTTCCACCAGTTTGTTGTCCCTTTGCTATGCACATGAAAGTGAAATCACTGTAACACTCAATATTTAAAGTAAAAATAATTTAGCCCACTCTATTACTCTTAGACAACAGAAGGTAATTCACTTGCATTAGCCAATACTTTTTCCTTATGATTGCCATTCTGCTGAAATATTATTCAAATATTTCATCACAATAGACTTTACCAGATATCTCAGAAAACAGATAAACTCTGTGTTCCCTGGACAAAGTTAAAAGGAACCTTGTTTAACATTATTGCAAGTGAATGCTGTGAAAGGAAATAAATACTTGGAACTCCAATTCACTATGCCAAAAGAAACAAAATTAAGCTGAGTCACCAACAAGCGGTTTTCTTTTGTTCCTAAGCAGACAGCTACAGGTAAAAGGTTAAATATCTCCAGGAGTAGGTACTCTATGTTCACTTTATCTTGGTTAAAGTGTCAGTTTACTAAGTGCAAGATGTATACACAGTTGACTATTTACCTACCTGCTCCTTTTTCTCTGGCAACCTGTGGATTCAGAATTGTGACCATACCCTCACCTCTCTCTTTCCCCTTCAACCTATTTTTCCCCTTTAAATACTGAAGCCCTCAAAATCATCTTTTGAGAAAGGCACAGCCTGTCTCCCTGGTGTATCCGTAACCTTTGCAAAATAAACTTCTACATTGATTAAGACCTGTCTCTCATACCTTTTGATTTACAAATTTGTAAACTGGTGACCAAGGGAAGGTCTCTTAGTAGAGATGGACCTAACCTTTGACAAGTCTCCTATGGGTGCCAGGTACAAGCTTGAGCTGTCTTCATTGCTCACACTGCCAGAGGCATGTGAACAAGGGCAACTCCATCTTGAATAGGGCTGGGTAAAATGAGGCTGAAACCTATTGGGCTGCAGTCCCTGACAAGGCATTCTAAGTCACAGGATGAGACAGAAGGTCAGCACAAAATATAGGTCATAAAGACCTTGCTGATAAAACAAGTTTAAGTAAAGGAGCTGGCCAACACTCACCAAAACCAAAATGGCGACAGAGTGACTTCTGGTCGTCCTCACTGCTACACACCAACGCCATGACAGTTTGTAAATGGCATGGCAACATCGGCAAAAGTTACCCTATATGGTCTACAAAGGGGAGGCATGAATAATCCACCCCTTGTTTAGCATATAATCAAGAAATAACCATAAAAATGGGCAGCCAGCAACCCTCGGGGCTGCTCTGTCTATGGAGTAGCCATTCTTTTATTCCTTTACTTTCTTAATAAACTTGCTTTCACTTTTCACTGTGCACTTGCCCTGAATTCTTTTCTTGAGCAAGATCCAAGAACCCTCTCTTGCGGTCTGGATTGGGACCCCTTTCCTGTAACAAAACCAATTGCACATTTTGCCAAGGTCAGGGGGCTCCCACTACAGAGAGAATGCCTGATCTCTCAAAATTTGGTTAAGATCTAAGATTTATTTTTTTGCGCAACACCTTTTCTGGAGTTTCACTTGCTTCAAACAAAGAAGGGGAGTTTTCCTGCTCCATGATGATGAAAGAGACCAGCAACTCCTTTCTGAAGTTTCAGCCCACTTCCCACAGGGAAGGTGAGTTTGAGTGTTTCCTCACTTCTAGGATGGTAGAGAGCAGTGTTCAGCCTGGGCCCCATTCCTAGGCAGTAGCTGAATTGCAGTTTTTGTCTTGGAAATTCTCCTTAATTACTAAAAGTTAATATTAGCAACTAGCTTGCCTTAATTTCTCCTTACCATTAGAGCACTCAGTGATCCCATAAATCGTACAATTGTTTGTTTATTTGGCTTAACTGATTTTTATTTGTTTGTTTTTGTTGTTTCCGTCTTTTTTACATTAGGTTTGACCAACTCTACCTAACATGGTCAAAACCAAAGAAAAGTTTCAAATTATGGGGAAAAAAGCTACTGAGTTGATTGAATTCCTGCCTCTGTCAAAGGAAAGAAAAAATTAAAAAACAATCAGCAAACAGAAAAAAACATATATTGATTACCTGAGGGGCTTTTATGTACATAACAAAGCCATTTATTCCTAGCCAAGCCAAGATGAAAGAGCAGTGGTGGTCAGTAACTAAGATTCTGCCCATTTTTCACCATGACAGCCTGGGTTTGGTTCCTAAATCCAATCTTTTCAGGGTTGATATTTGTGTTACTTTTGAAATATCAGCAGTTTGTCACAGCTAAAATATGGTAATGAAATTTAAAAGGATGTATTTAGTTCTATGGTTAAAAATCAGCTTAATTAAGAGCTAATATCCAAGATACGTGTGTGAGTGTGTATGTGTGTGTGTGTGTGTGTGTGTGTGCCTTTATGCTTGCTTTCTCTCCTAAGATCTTGTTTTTTGAGAAAAAGTTCTTTTTTCTTCTCAGTTGGCTGAATTCTGTTTTCTTCATTTACTTCGATGTGTCTTTCCTTCTTTTTGCCACCCTCCACTGTGTGAGGGACCTAAAATCATTTCTAACAGCCTGGGATTCCTTAAGAAAATATAGGTTTCCTCCCAAACTCCTTTTTGGGGAGAAATCTCTGTTTTTCCTTATGGAACTCCAAGAGTGTAATGAGACAAGTTTCTCGGTTCTTAATGCTTGTTTTTGTATTGTGTTACCTATTTATTTATTTATTTTTACTAAAATAGTTATTACAACGGGTGCTGTTCATGGGCGTTTCAGATACAAAAGGGTGTGGTTTAGACACATAGAAAAATGTCTTTGTAGCCAAGTGCACTGTAAAAGCATTACATGTCCTAGTCTCATGAATCGCTCTCCTTTTGGAGACCTAGGATTCAGCGGGGCTTTGTGCAGAGAGCTCACATATCCAATTAAAAGACAGAGACTAAATTTAAAACTTCCTATCTAATAAAATTGGTCTCCTATACAATCGTAAGGTAGATTTCTACAATTTCATGTTTGACTTGGCATCCATTTTTAATCTCCTTCTAGCACACCAGACTCTCTCTCTCTCTGTACCTTGAGATGTACATTTTGCTATCTGATTTTCGTCTAAGAGTTGTGCCTTTAGTACACAAATTTAGGGCTATCTAGTTAAACAGGTTATAAGAAATTGGAGGCTGTGCAAGGTGGCTCACGCCTGTAATTCCAGCACTTTGGGAGGCCAAGGCAGGCAGATCATGAGGTCAGGAGTTCGAGAGCAGCCTGGCCAATATTGTGAAACCCTGTATCTACTAAAAATACAAAAATTAGCTGCATGTGGTAGCGTGTGCCTGCAGTCCTAGCTACTCAGGAGGCTGAGGCAGAAGAATCACCTGAACTCAGGAGGTGGAGATTGCAGTGAACTGAGATCGTGCCACTGCACTCCAGTCTGGGCAACAGAGTGATACTCCATCTCAAAAAGAAAAAAAAAAAGGAAAAAACAAATTGGAAGTCTGAAATACCTGAATTGGAAGTCTAAAATATCTAAAATATGAATCTTTAAGATCTACTTTTATCTTCATGACTAAAAAGTCTATGTATTTATGTGTCATGTGTGTTTCACTACCAAAAATATATAAAGGAGCTCTAATTAATTGGATTTACAAAAGCACTTAAATCAAATACTTTATCAGAAAAACAGAAAATAGAAGAACCCAAGTGCTTTTTCAGGTTCATGTGACTTAAGAAAATCTTTAATAAATAAGTGTGTTTTAATTGTTGGTAAAATAAAATTAGAAATGTCTTTAGAATTGTTGATTCACATTATCATTTACATTTCTTGATCAAGCAGTTTAATATTTATCCCTGCTAAATATCATAATGTGTCCAAATTTGCCATGAGGGTTATAAAGCTTACAGCTCAAAATATGATTATCTTTGTGTAATGTTTGTAAAAATAATGCATTGAAAATTGTTGGTTTAATAAAACAGCTAACTTTTGAGTTATTGGCAAAACAACAATAAGAAAAAAGTTATTTAACCTTAAGGTTCTTAGGTAAACATCTGAAATCACAAGCTGTAAAAATGATTAACAGAGAAATAACTTTAAATAATGATCATTTACAATCTAAAGTTATAAAAGTTATGTTACATTAAATATCTGGGTTATTTCCAATTCAAAAAAAATAGAGAGAGATATTTTTCTAAAAAATGTGTTCTTATTTAAAGGAAAATAATTTGTGTCTAATTCGAGGCTAAATTTATGAAACAAAGTGAAAGAAACTAGTATATAAGAGAGATATACAGAAAGTTTTAGGTATAAAGAGGTATTTTTGGTAAGAAAAGTTGAACGGAAAATAATTTTATATGAGAAAGAATCTTGTGTGATTAATTTTTTTTTTCTAAAATGACTGGCTATTTAAGAAAGAGGTACCTTTAGGACAACACAGAAAGTCCAAGCATGTCATAAATGATTTGTATAAATTGTAATAAGGTTTGTAAAAAGAGGATTTATGAGTAAAAAAAAAAAATCCAATCAAGTATGCTATAATTAAAGGGAAATTATTTATAATAGTCATTCCAGAGATTGAGACTTCATATTAAAAAAAATTAATTCACTAAAGAATTGGTTAGAGCAACATTTTCTTAAGGTATTGATTCACACTTAATAAAATGATGAGAGATTTTAATTTTTTAACCCAAGAGTTCAACTTTTATTGTGTCCCACTGTTTTCAGCTTTCTCTTCCCTTTGAGAAGGGCTGAGATAATAACTTTCTCCTTCAATTGTGTCAACAGCTTCTGTAATTTTTTTCCCTCAGTTTCTGCTATTGTGAACTGACATTAAAAAAAATGTTTTACCTTAAAGGTCTCAATAAAATGTTTTCTTCTAATATAACACTCTGTGTTCTTGGCTTTAAATTGTTCTATGAAACCAAGAATTTTCACTTATCACCCGGAACACGCTCTTTCTATATCTACCTAATTCAAGTATGGTTTATATTAGTTTTGATTGCATGTTATCTAAATGTACTCCTTATAGGGAAAGGCAAACATAATGTAGAAGATCTTTTTTATTCTTTTTGTTAACTGGTCTAACAGATTTTACATTTTATCAAAATAATTTCTATGTTATTCTTCTTAAGTTTTGATTTGTTTAGAAAAATTGAGATTCACAAATTTTAAAAATTAAGGTTATTACATCCATTTTACTTTCTGTATTGCTTTTAAAGTCCTAATTCTGTTGAGTGTTCACATTTTCTCTTTCTTTCTTTCTTTTTCTTTTCTTTCTTTCTTTCTTTCTTTCTTTCTTTTTCTTTCTTTCTTTCTTTCTCTCTCTCTCTCTCTCGCTCTCTCTCTTTCTCTCTCTTTCTTTCTTTCTTTCTTTCTTTCTTTCTTTCTTTCTTTCTTTCTTTCTTTCTTTCTTTCTTTCTTTCTTTCTTTCTTTCTTTCTCTCTGTCTCTCTTTCTTTCTTTCTTTCTTTCTTTCTCTCTTTCTTTCTTTCTTGACAGAGTCTTGCTCTGCCACCCAGGCTGGAGTGCAGTGCCACAATCTCAACTCACTGCAACCTCTGCCTCCCAAATCTCAAGCAATTCTCCTGTTTCAGCTTTCTCAGCAGCTGGGATTACAGGTGCATGCCACCACGCCTGGCTAATTTTTGTATATTTAAAAGAGTTTCACTATGGTTATATTTAATAGACTTTCACCATGTTGGCCAGGCTGGTCTTGAAGTCCAGACCTCCAGTGATCTGCCAGCCTTGGTCTCCCAAAGTACTTGGATTACAAGCATAAGCCACCATGCCCAGACTATTCTGTTAAATTAAAGGGCTTTTACTTCTGGGTCTAAAAAGCACACCAAGTCCTGCTAAGTCTTAAACCCTAACACCAGTTAAACCCTCATCTTCAGACCCAGGAAAAGATGATAATCAACATAAACTGCATTCATGAGACCCAGGGCCAGAAATTAAAACTGCTGAACCCCTCTAGGCCCAGGGACTGTCACAGAAGACGTGCGTCTGTGAAATTATAAGGGCCAATTTTGAGAGATAAACTTAGTTCAGAGTTTCTGTATAAATTAAATGTTCATATTACAGGTACACTGATGAAAGACCAGCATCAGGGCCCCTATGTGAGATAAGCAAGGTTCTTATAGCATTAACCCAATTTTAATTAAAAAAACATTAAAAGGTTATTTAAAGGTTTATGGAAATTATATCTTATGGTCAAAATAATTAAAATTTAATAGATTTGTTTATAAGATTTGAGAGACAGATTTAATTGGCCTTATGCAGTCTTACTTAGGGCTCACTGGGAAATTAAGTCTCCTCTCTCAAAAAATAAAGATTTTTGCCTTTTTTAAAAAAAAGTTGAGTTATCACTTTGACTAAATGATTTATTTTAAAATAACTTATGATCCTATATTGTCATATTAAATATTTTAAACTTCTGACATTTGACAGACTTTCCAAAATCAAATTGTAAAATTAGTACTTTGACTTCATATATTTATTAATAATAGGTCTCCTGAAGTCCAAAAGAGACATATTTGACTTATTTGGTATAGTAAAGTCATATAGGGAGCATTGTCAAATAAACAATGGTATTTAACCTTCTTTGGATTATATTATATTTATGTGAATGTGTTATTAGTATGTGTTTCAAAAATATATGCAATTCCTGTGATTCTAATATGTCTTAGTAGATGTTGTCAGTAGTAATTATGATTATTATGTAAAATTGCTGTATGCCACAGAAGAAACCAAATTTACTTGTCAATGGTGTCTTTAACCATGGCTGTACTAAGATTTTTTGTCATCCACAATTGTTGTTACACTTTAATCCTTTTATAGGACAGTTTGTAATCAGCTATAGAACTCTGAGGAGTACTCCTAAAAAATAAGTTTTTGATAAATTTAGATATAGCATCATTGGAATAGATAGGATAAATTCCAGGCCTCCCATGGAAAGTTCATATATTCGTAAGTCTTGGTGATCCAATATTGAGCAGAACATGGAGTTAACTGCATGGACCAAACTAATAGAAGATTGAAATAATCTTGTATAAAATTTTGTTTAAAACATTTGCTGATTGTTTTTATTTTTCAGAGTCAAGAAAACTTTCGTTTTAAGCTATTTATAGCTTTAACAATTTAATAAAGTGATTTCAGTAAATTTAGTAAAATTTGTTCTTATGAGCAAAATTTAAAATATAATTCCTTTCTCTCAACCTAATTTCTCAAAATTTGAAAACTATTTTGAGAGTATTCTTAATTTTGGCAATATAATTATTTGCATAAGTTTAATAAGAATATATTTCCTTTTATCACAGGACATAATTGGAGACACTAGTTATTTTACCAAGGCCTTGACTGGAATGACATTTTCCGATTGCCTTGAGAAAAGGAGGCTGACCTATAGAGCCAATAAAAGCCCCTTGGAAAAAGTAGCTCCATATCTTATCCTTTACAGGGTCATGACGTGTGGTAAGTAAAGAATATCACTTTTTGACTGGTGCAGGAACTCCAAGTTTTCTTGAGACCTCAGAAAGAGAAGAATTCACCCAATTCACATATATATCTGCAGGCACAGATAAATCCTTGTCTAGGCTTCAGGCATTTACAAAGGTCTAATCTTACATTTGTTGTGCAAAAAGTTCCAGCAAAGTCAATTCACAAAAAGAGAGACAGCCCCTATATGGCAAATGATTATTCTTGTTGTACTTTACACAAATAATTAAACCAAGTATAAAAGTACTAAAATTTATTTTACCAATAAATTGGTCCTACTATGATTTTCTGTTTAATAAAACTGGGGAATTGAGAGAAAAATTATGCTTTTATAAACTATAGTACCTGTTGTTTGATTCTAGTCTTGCCTAAGGTTTATCAGCTTTTATTATTTTCTACAATTTAGACTAAATTCTAAAATTTTTCCTGACTACAAGTCTCTAAATAATGTTTTCAATTTTTTCTTTCTTTTCTCCTTTCCTTTCATTTTCCTTATCCCCTTATTTTCCAATTTGAAATTACTAAATATTAAATTGTGATTTTCTTAAGCCAGGGGAACGCAAACTAAGCAACTTAAACTTCAGAAGAAAATAACAGAAATCTATTTATACACATAAACCATTTTCATACCTGCCTACTGACAATACTTCAGAGTAATATGGCCTACATCAGTTTTCCAGGATTGTTCTTTTTACTATGTGTTTGTCTCTCTTCCTCCTCCTATTTTTTTTTCTTTGCAGGAGATGAGATTTCACAATGAGCATTCCTAATAATATAGGATCTATTGGTCTAGGAATAAACCATCATAGCCATGAGAGATCAGACAAAATTCAAGACCAGGGAGTAACTTTCTTCTAAAATGCTTTCTTCAAAAGGTTTTAAAAGGAAAAAGGCAGGGGTGTGAAAAGAAAATAAAAACTTGAGACCCCAATTCACTACGACAAAAGAAACAAAATTAAGCTAAAAGCTGAGTTCTGCAAAAAGATGCCTTTCCTTAAGCAGACAGCTACAGATAAAAGGTTAAATCTTTCCACAGGTAGCTAGTCTATGTTCACCTTATCTTGTGTAAAGTGTCGATTTACCGAGCACAAGACATATAAACAATTGACCATTCCCTTACCTGCTAGTTTTTCTCTTGTGACATGTGTATTCAGTAATGTGACCATACATTCCCATTTTCTCCTCCAGCCTGCTTTTCCCCTTTAAGTATTTAAGCCCTCAAAATCACCTTTGGAGAAAGGCCCAGGCCTGTCTCCTGGGTGCATCCTTCACCTGGATAAGGTAAACTTCCAAATTGATTGAGACCTATATCAAGTATTTTTTGGTTTACAACCCAATCTCTGTGGCCCTATTCAACTGGATAGGACTACAACTGTAAGTAAATTTATATATATGTGTATGTGTATATATATATATATATATAAAATATATATTTTATATTTCATGTATATATAATATATATTTTATATTTTTTATATATATATCACTAAAAAGTGACTATGATTAGTTTCTTGATTTCTTCAAAGACTTCTCTGTGGGGATTAAAAGGCTTTGACATGGATTCCAGGGTTTTCAATTCAAAACAGAGGTGACTGTAGTCAAATAACTCTACTGAGTCTTGGTTTCTTCATTTAGCACTGTGCTTAGCAGTACTTTTTCCCTGTTTATGAAAATGCCAATATAATTTAACGCCTCATAATTTTGTGACAAAAGCAAAAGGCAGAATTATTACCTTTACCAATTTGCAAATGAAAAATTAAATGATCTTCCCAAGTCATCAACTAGATTTTTGGACTAGGTCTTTTGACTATTACAGATCTCTTTTCCATCAGCCTCCATTACATAGGTTATCAGAATTCATAACAATGCTGTTCTTTAACAAAAGAATATTTAAATAGATCAAGATTGTAAAGTGATTCACAAGATATTAATCTTCTAGAATTATAAGTCAATTCTAAGAAGATTTTTAGATGTTATTTATTGCATATCTTTTTTTCATTTTAATTACATTCATAAGTGTCTCTTGATCTATCAAGAACCAAAGGGAAGATACCAAAATATTTCTAAATGTTCCACATTAATAAACTCTTTGCTTTCCCTCTAAGACCTGGAACACAACAATAATGCCCACTGTCACCACTGTTATTTAACATAGTAGCGTTAACTACTAAAATAACATAGTTAACACTACTTATTATGTTAAATAACACTATGTTATTTAACATAGTTAACATAGTCCTAGTGTCGGATACAAAAGAAATTCCTCTTCAAAGGTTTGGCTTGTTCAGCTCTTTGTTCTTTGTTCCCTACTTCCAAGGCCAAACTAACTTCCTTATCCTTTGTGCCTCCCTGTCTTGGTTTCAGTAAACAACTTTCCTGCCAGTCCTTATCTACAGAGCACACATCTGTTACCCACTCTGTAAATTACCTCTCCCATTGCCACAACGCTTCCCTCCAAAACTGCCCTTCCTGCCAGTGTCACCGTATTCCTATACCTTTCAAGTTAGCCAGTCGGGTTCAACTTAGATTGTGCAGTCCAACTCCAGCCAGTGGAGGCAGGACACAGTAGCAGGGACAAACTACATAAGAAACTAAAACCCCTTCACTCCTTTGTTCAGTGTGCTCTCCTGGTGACCAAACTTGCAAGCAGCACCCTTCTGCAGAAGTAAATTTGCCTTACTGAGAAATCCTTTAAGTGCTTGTTTTCTTTGTGACTCCGAGCTCTACTTTCAACACGTAGCTAGAGCAATCAGACAAGAGAAGGAAGAAAAGGGCATCCAAATTGGAAAAGAAGTCATCAAATTACTCTTGTTTGTAGATTATATGATCCTATATTTGGAAAATCCTGAAGACTCCACAAAATTATTAGAACTGATAAACAAATTCAGTAAAGTTGCAGGATACAAAATCACCATACAAAACTCAGTAGCATTTCTAAATGCCAATAGTGAACAATGTGACAGAAAAATAAAAAAGCAATCTCATTTACAATAGCCACACATAAAATTAAATGTCTAGGTATTAATTTAACCAAAGAAGTGAAAAATCTCTATAATGAAAACTATAAAACATTCTTGAAAGAAATTGATGAAGACATCTAAAAATGGAAAAATATTCCATGTTCATGGTTTGGAAGAATGAATATTCTTCAAATGTCCATAATACCCAAAGCCATCTATGAATTCAATGCAATCCCTATCAAAATACCAATGACATTCTTCACAGAAATAGGAAAATCAATCCTAAAATTTATATGGAACCATAAAAGACACAGAATAGCCAGAGGTATCCTAAGCAAAAAGAACCAAACTGGAGGAATCACATTACCTGACTTCAAATTATACTACAGAGTGGCCAGGCACAGTGGCTCACGCCGGTAATCCCAGCACTTTGGGAAGCCAAGGCAAGCAGATCATGAGGTCAGGAGATCAAGACCATCCTGGCTAACACAGTGAAACCCCATCTCTACTAAAAATAAAAATTAAAAAAATTAGCTGGGCATGGTGGTGGCCACCTGTAGTCTCAGCCACTCAGGAGGCTGATGCAGGAGAATGGCATGAACCTAGCAGGTGGAGCTTGCAGTGAGCCAAGATTGTGCCACTGCACTCCAGTCTGGGCAACAGAATGAGACTCCGTCCCAAAAATATATATATATATACATACACACACACACACACACACACACACACACACACACACACTACAGAGTTACAGTAACCAAAACAGCAATGGTACTGGCATAAACAGACACAGAGACCAATGGATCAGAATAGAGAACCCAGAAACAAATTCACACACCTACAGTGAACTCATTTTTGACAAAGACGCCAGGAACATTCACTGGGGAAAAGACAGTCTCTTCAATAACTGGTGCTAGGATGAAACTAGACCCCTATTTCTAGCCATATGCAAAACGGATCAAAATGAATTAAAGATTTAAATCTAAAGACCTCAACCCATAAAACTACCTCAAGAAAATATTGGGGAAACTCTCCAGGACATTGGTCTGGGCAAAAATTTCTTTAGCAAATTTCTTACCCCAGAAACACAGGCAACCAAAGAAAAACTGACAAACGGGATTACATCTAGTTAAAAAGTTTCTGCATAGAAAAGGATACAATCAACAAAGTGAAGAGACAACCCACAGGGTAGGAGAAAATACTTGTAAACTACCCATCTGTCAAGGAATTAATCACCAGAATATCTAAGTAGCTCAAACAACTCTACAAGACAAAATCTAATAATCTGATCAAACGGTAGGCAAAACATTTCAATATACATCTCTCAAAAGAAGACATATAAATAAAACACAGGCAGAGGAAGAAGTGCTCAACATCACTGATCATCAGATAAATGCAAATAAATACTACAATGAGATATTATCTCACCCCCAGTTAAAATGGCTTATATATCAAAGACAGGCAATAACAAATGCTGGTCAGGTTGTGGAGTAAAGGGAATTCCTTGTACACTGTTGGTGGCAATATATATTAGTAGGACCACTATGAAGAACAGTTTGGAGGTTCCTCAAGAAACTAAAAATTGAGTTACCATGTGATAAAGCAATCCCACTCCTGGGTATATACCCAAAATAAAGGGAACAGTTTATCTAAGATTATCTGTACTTCCATGTTTGTTGCAGCACTGTTTACAATAGCCAAGACTTGGAAGCAATGTAAGTGTCCATCGACAGATGAATGCATAAAAAAAGTGGGACATACACACAATGGAGTACTACTCAGCTATAGAAAGAACGAAATCCAGTCATTTGCAACAAAATGAGTTGAACTGGAGATTATTATGTTAACTGAAATAAGCCAGGCACGAAAAGACAAACATTGCATGTTCTCACTTATTTGTGGAATCTAAACATCAAAACAATTGAATTCATGGACACAGTGAGTAGAAGGATGGTTACCAGAGGCTGGAAAGGGTGGTGTAGGTGTGGGGGTAGGGGGATGGGGATGATTCATGGGTACAAAAAATAGTTAAAAAGAATGAATAAGACCTACTATTTGATAGCACAAAGGGTGACTATAGTCAATTACCTAAAATAAGGTACCTTTTAAAATAATTTAAAGAGTATAGTTGTATGATGTGCAATTCAATGAATAAAGGCTTGAGGGAATGGATGCTGCATTCTTCCTTATGTGCTTATTTCACATTGCATGCCTGTACCAAAGCATCTCATGTACCCCATAAATGTATATATCTACTACAAACCCACAAAAATTAAAAATTAAAAAAGTAAATAAACTTTTATACATCAAAGAACTCTAGCAAAGAAATACCTCAATCAGATTAAAAACTGATTTAAATCAATATAGGGATTATTTTGTTAATATTTTAATGTATGCTTCAGTGGAAAAATTGTAATATGAGATATAATATTCTTTTTGACAATTAGTGGCCTTTCTATACATAAAAATTTTCCATTAACTTATTTTAGTTTGCAAATATAAAACCCATTCTACCTTGAATCCATTGCAGCGTCTTGTTTTCTTTTTCTCTGAAGATTCTGACTCTGCTGTTTTATTCAAATGTTGATGTTGGTCCATGATTAAACTACAGATACCATGTGAATGTTTTTAATTGTTGCTGATGCTTGGTTTGAAATGATCACCTGTTAAAAAAGAAAAAGTATAATTTATTTTACTTTAACAATATACAATTTAAAAATAGGAAAAGTCACAAGCTCAGTATCAACCAATCATTCTCTAATATTCATTCAGGGCCTGCTATTTCCTGACCACAGGATTAGGGCAATGCCGGACACAGAGGAGGAAAGACAGACACAAACTCAGAGCCTAAAGAGATCATAATTTACTTAGAAAAATAATTTTTATAGAGAGAAATTTGATTTGAAACAAGTAAATAATATAAAACCACACACTAGATTATATGAACAAAAATTTTAAATTATAGAAATTAAAATTTTTATATTTTCTACATAGCCAGATTATAAGATTTATGAAGGCACATTTATGTTTATGTTATCCTTATAAGTTTATAAAGTGACAGATGGTGTCTTGCACATAGTGGATACTCAAAATGGGTTGAAAAATAATGTAAATAATAATAATTAGGATAGCCTCTGTCAGTTTCATAGAGGAGATACCTATGGAACCAAGCTCAAAAAGCAGAAAAGTTTGGATTTGTTTAAAAGAGCAAAATGTATTCCAAGTATCTCTCAGAGAGACTTTGGCCATGCTTGACCTTACCATCATCATGATCTTACCATATTTGGGGTTTATCCATTTATTTTTCAAGAGAAAATACATGCATGTAGTTGAAAATCCAAAAAAAAAAAAAAAAAAGCAAAGAGTCTTCCTATAATCTTTGTCCCCTTATCCAGAAATCTGATATGCATTTTTTTTTTTTTGAGATGGAGTCTCACTCTGTCGCCCAGGCTGGAGCACACTGGCGTGATCTCGGCTCACTGCAAGCTCTGCCTCCTGGGTTCATGCCATTCTCCTGCCTCAGCCTTCCAAGTAGCTGGGACCACAGGCGCAGGCGCCTGCCACTATGCCTGGTTAATTTTTTTGTACTTTTAGAGACGGGGTTTCACTATGTTAGCCAGGAAGGTCTCGATCTCCTGACCTCGTGAGCCGCCCCTCTTGGCCTCCCAAAGTGCTGGGATTACAGGCGAGAGCCACCGTGTCCGGCCCTGATATGCATTTTTAAGTAAATACATAATATTTTCCCTTTTAATATAAATGTAAGTATACCAGTACCACTGCACTCTACCTTTTTATCTTCTGTATATACTTTATATTAATAAAAGTCCTCCTCATTTTGCTTATGGTAACAGGGTATTCTGTTCTTCATAATATATGTAACTAGTTCCATATTGATAACTATTTAGGTTATATCTAATTATTTCATATTAGAAAATGTTCTTAGTATGTTATATGTCATTTTATTTATGTGTGGTCATATCTGTAGGATACATTCCTACAAGTGAAGTTTTGAAGTGGAAGCATAAGAGAAATCATAAGTTTGAGAGTTATTAAGCCCCTATTTTAAAGACCAGTAAAATGAGTCAACTTTTTATGTCAGTTGATTCTTTTATATAGAACAGTGGATTATTTATAGAGGTTTAGAGATGTATTGTTGTTCATATATATGTGCATAACACATATTTATGTATATAAAGTATATAAGCAGATACATAACATAGATATGGGTATATGTTATGTATATAGCACATATATGTAGATATATGCTATGTAGTTGCTTATATAGATACCTTAGATATGTGAATATCTAAGTATGTAAATATCTAAGATATCTATATAAGTGTCCAATTTGTAATAGTATACTGATTATACAATACGTATGATATAGGTTATAGGTTATATGTACAATTGATTGTCACTTTCTGCAATAATTTTGTTCCATAAAGTTGCTGGGAACACTGAATTTGCAAATATTAATCTGTCATTCCTAGAAGAGATACAGGTTTAGTTGACTGTGCCTGGGGTCACAACATTTTCATCAACGGATCAATACATAACTTAATACAAAATGTCTTATGTATGCTTTTGTTTAAAGACACTTTAGTATACTGTTGATTCATTAACATTGAATTAGTGGCCAATAGCACTGTAGTTCATGCCTGGAGGAAACTTACATAGCATATGTACCTCTTAGTCAGGCACTCTTGGAGGAAGGAACATGGGACAACACTTCAGGGCTATGCTTGAGGCCAACTTAAAACAGTAAACTCAGCATCACAAAGCACAACCATGGAAACAATGTGGCGATAAATACACTGTGAAGTTTATAGTATGGGAGCTGAGACAGGAAGGCAGAGCTTCACTTTGTTCCACCTCAACCAAAACAGACCAACTCAAAATTTTTCACCACTCTGCTCATGCATGCCAATGATCACAAAAGCCCAGCAGTATTAATTTTGTTGTCACAAATAAATGTTAGTGTTTAGACAAATTTTCTAATATAGAATCTGTGAATAATGAAGATCTACTGCATATTTTATGCATTAATTTACTCAACAAGGGTTTATTGATTCTCTATTATAAATGTATAAAACCCATAATATATATCATGCATATTTAGTGAATAATGCATGAATATGGAAATAATAAATATCTAAAGATAATATCACTTATGTATATGTGACTGTATATAAATATACTCATGAATGCAGAAACCCACACCTATGTATCGCTAAGAGAAGTTCAATTAATCCACTTTTTGTATGTCTTTTGTAGGTGAGGTGAGGAAAAAATCAATAGTTTGGTGGTCTCAAGGTAATAAGCAGCCCCTTAATAAATTTACACCACTTTTTCCATGAATATCTCTTTCTGTTTTTTTTCCCTCATAATTTAAAAGTTGGAAGATACTTATTTTTTACCAATTAATTCTATAATTGCAAATCTTTTTGAATGACTTGCAAGATAGATAGTCTTCCTTCAGCTTTAGACTTTTCTTTTTCTTTATACTAAACAAATATTCTTGATGGCTTGAAGACTATTATCTCATCCCTCAAGCCTTGTTTCTTTCAACTGATTAACTTCTAGTTGTCCTGTCTTCCAGCTTGCTTTGTTTCCTATGCATATCATGTCCATTCTTGGAATCATTCATATATCCCTCTTACAACAAAAATAAAACTTACACTTCCTATTTGAGAGTCTTCACAGCCTAAATCAATCCTTGTTTTCAGTCCCATTCCCAATACAACCATAGGCACTTGCAGACTTATGGAACCACTGTCCCAAGAAGAAAGCTCTCTATCTTCATGTATATGTCTTCCATTCCTGGAATGTCCTTCCCTATCTCTTGGCTGTAATGTGGCTCCAAATCACACCACTTTAATGTTTCCCTATTTACCTCCGGTTGAAATAACCTCTCTCATCCTTCTGTACCACTGGAGAACATACCTGAATAATCATTACTTTTTTCTGTTATTTCCCTACTTTCCAAGACAACTATTACACACCTCTCTCTTTTATGTTCAGATAAAATACTTAGCCAGAAAAATAGGAAATGTGGGCACTTGGTTCCTCATCTCTCAGAAAGGTTAAATTGTATCAAGTAGGCCGAGCACAGTGGCTCACGCCTGTAATCCCAGCACTTTGGGAGGCCGAGGCGGGCAGATCACTTGAGGTTGGAAGTTCGAGACCAGCCTGACCAACATGGAAAAAACCCCGTTTCTACTAAAAATACAAAGTTAGCTGGGTGTGGTAGATTACACGCACATGCCTGTAATCCCAGCTACTCTGGAGGCTGAGGCAGGAGAATCACTTGAACCCACAAGGACTAGGTTGTGGTGAGCCGAGATTGCGCCATTGCACTCCAGCCTGGGCAACAAGAGCAAAACTGCTTCTCAAAAAAAAAGAAAAAAAGTATCAGGTAAGTACAAAGTACCTAGGAAACTGGAATATCAATTTAGTCTTGAATAAATACCACACTTTTTACTTCACTGTAGCATTTTAAGCCTTATTTAGAAGCATTTAATATATTTTGCTCTGAACATATTATTTCTGAATTCCAAATTATTGACATAAATAAATTTTGAGGACACAATATGTTTATAAGACAGAGCCACAGGCATTTGGATATAGCATTACAACTCTTCCCTGAACAGAACAGGTCAGTTCTTCACAGTTTGATTGGGCTGAAGTAGACGGCAGAATCTTACCAACCTCTGCTTATTTCTGTTAAGCTTTTCATATTTAAGGGATTATAGAAAACCAGTGCAGGTCAAGTGACCCAGTTTCTAGCATGTATCTATGGAACTGAGGTGGATAAAAGGGAAAATAGCATTTCTGAACTTCTTATATTGTTCAGAGGAGAGACTTTCTGCATCCCCACTTTACTTTCACAATAAAAACAATTGTGTTATCAGGGAAGCAACCTTCCTGAATGGGTGAAGGGGACCAATATTTACTGAGCTGTTGATTCTTTCCAAGAGCTGTGTTCAGAAGATTTTTTTTATCTTATTTGAACAGAGATAAAAAAGTTATCTAGGATATCTCTTTCCCCTCACCCTAAATCAAACTTGAGTTGAATGGAGGAAAGTGAGGGGATTAAGTGACTTTGAAACACATTTTCCACCCTCCACCCAACCACTCCGACTTATTCAGTTAAAGTGAAATCAAAGAAATAGAGAGCCTGGTATAGTAATTCTACACAGTTTATGCAAATAATTATCTTACAGTGTATCTTAAGAGAGTAACTACAAGTCCATCCTTTCAGACTTCATGTTTCATTTGTTTAGAAAGCAATAGAAATAGGACTTCAATCTTTATTTTTCACTTTATAAAGGTACGATTTACTCTAATTTATCTTTGAGTACATAAATCTGAGGCTCTTCTATTTCTGGAAGGGATAATTACTAGGCTTTTAGGGCTCAGAACACTAAGTGTGAAGAAGATGCAGAGCATAAAATTTGTAATATTTACCATAACTACCAAAACATTTTCACTGAAATTTGTTAAAATTTCTTACATAAAAGAAATGTTTTAGACAACCTCGACAGTTCTTACCTGGACTTTGAATGCTACAGCAACTGCAACAAGTCCATCCTTTTTCTGATGTTAAAGTCTCACTTTAAATGGTTAGTTGGCTTTTTGTTTGTTTGTTTTTATGAGTCCAATGATGATTAACCATCTTATTAGGTCAATGTCCTAGACAAATAGAAAAATATACCTAGCTAATTCTAGGAGTTCAATGCAGAAGCCTATCTTTTAAAGGTTATATCAATAATTTCTCAGAATGTACACATTATTTTATGTTAACATTAGAAAATAAATTATTTCTGGGAATGACTTATTTCTGATTCAATTAAGTTGGTTGCATAAGATTTTTTTTTCTTTAGAAATACAAATACAACACATTATCCAAAGTATTTAAAACTGTTCCAAATAAAAAATAAGTCAAGGCGATTTTTAAAAATATCCCTACAGGTTACATTAGCATTCAGAAAATAAAACATACCCTCTCTGCTTGTTACGTGTGTATGGATCTAATATGACATACAGGGACACTGGATATCTCACACGGAATACTAAATTGCCAATTAACTACAAGACTATTCTTCTAAATGACAAAAATCAAGACTGGTTTGTATGATATGTTCCTTACATCAAAGCTTAAAGGAAGAATGGTCTCCTTCTATTGACTTGGTTTTTAGAAAATGGAAGACCTTGACTCAGTTGAAACTTTTCTTAAGTAAAGATGAAGTCAAATTAATTAATTCAGTAACTCAAACATATTTGACTCCCTACTATATCCCAGGCATATGGCTGTGTTTTAGAAGTGTACCATAATAATATAAATAATAAACAGACTCTTCTCTCACATGAATATATATATACACACACACATGCATGAGTGTATGTATATATGTATGTATGTGTATGTGTGTATGTATAGAGCAAAGAGAGAATGCATGTATGAAAACATTGTTACCCCTTATCACTGACAGGACAGTTGTTGATACAGTTGCAGCAATATGTATTTAATTCTATATCACAGTTATTTGATAGATTAGGTTTTGGGTTTTTTTGTTTGTTTTTTTTTTTGTTTTTTTTTGAGATGGAGTCTCACTCTGTCGCCCAGGCTGGAGTACAGTGGCATGATCTCGGCTCACTGCAAGTTCTGCTTCCTGGGTTCATGCCATTCTCCTGCCTCAGCCTCCCGAGTAGCTAGGACTACAGGCGCCCACCACCAAGCCCGGGTAATTTTTTTGTATTTTTAGTGGAGATGGGGTTTCACCATGTTAGCCAGGATGGTCTCAATCTCCTGACCTTGGGATCCACCTGACTCAGCCTCCCAAAGGGCTGGGATTACAGGCGTGAGACCCACACCCGGCCTACATTAGTTATACACCTGGTTAATTCATGGAAGTATTAGAACAATGAAAGGAACCAGAGTGTGGAGGGAGAGAAGATTAGAAAATGTGGGGAACACTGAAATGTAGACCTGGGGCAGGGAAAATTAGAAGTAGTCTCCCGAACACGCCTCTGTTGAGTCAGAATCTACTGGGCAGCCTTTGTCAAAAGTGCCATCCAGCCCCACACCCAAGAGATTCTGACTCAGGAGTTTGGAGATTATGTTTTTAAATAAGCACTTAGAATAATTTTTACATACTGTCAGCTTTTGAGAACCCTTATAGCAGAGATACTAAACATTTATTATCAATTTTATGGCTTTTCTTTTATTCGGAGTAGGAAGACAGTTTGGGTGTTCTCATGCTAATGGTTTTCTCGTCACACATCCATTTCATTCAAGACACGTCAATTTCATTTGGGACAAATATATGCATAGAATGAAGATAAAACAGTACAAATTAACTGAGAAACTTACTAACTCCTAAACTAAAGCTATCAGTGGTAAAATTCTGGAATGTTTTCAGAAGTCGAAGAGCATTCTCTGTGCCCTTTCTCCTTCCTACGTAATTAGACTTTCCTTTTTGTAGGACTTGTGGAAAAAATAAGAGTGGTCAGAGGAAAGACATTGCAACACTTTTCTCAAGATAAATATTATGCTAACAGCCAGGGATCAATAGAACTCCAAATTTGCTTACAACTATCTGCTTATGTTTGTTGTTGCAATAATCATCACAGTTCTGATGAAATATTATGGGCTTTGAAGTTTGATAAACTTTGATAGCAATGTCTCTGCTACTTAACAGCAATATAAACTTCAGTAGGTTATTTCACCATTCTAAGCATCAATGCTTTCATCCATTAAGTGGGAAGGCTATAGTTGTGATAAGGATTTGCTCTCTGTAAACTGCCTCACCTAGTACCAGACACATTATAGATTCGATACCTAAATAGAGTCATTGTGTGGCGTTTGCATATTGTCAATTTTTAAAGCAGTTAACTCTTATTAAAAGAGTAAAAGTCAAGTCTCTGAGACATGTCCCCAGCAATTTTTCCTAATAGTTTTTAGTCTCAGACTCTCGGATAGGTACTGGGTGCATATCCCAAGAAGGAGACTTCAGGCTCAGAGCAGACCTGCCATTGCCTACCCACCTCACCTTCCTTAGCTGGTCAAGAGGTAATTACAGAAAGCTGCACTCCCTGGAAAGAACCCCTATGTCTCCATACCCACTAATGGTCAAAGTTCTGGCATCATTATGACTAATCTTACGGCAATTATCTCTCTTAATGGCAGTCACCACCGTAAGAAGGCAGGCGCCAGGTGCGGTGGCTCATGCCTGTAATTCCAGCACTTTGGGAGGCTGAGGCAGGTGGATTATGAGGTCAGGAGATTGAGACCATCCTGGCTAACACGGCGAAACCCTCTCTCTATTAAAAATACAAAAAAATTAGCCAGGCGTGGTGGCACGTGCCTGTAATCCCAGCTACTCAGAGCTACTCAGGAGGCTGAGGCAGGAGAATCGCTTGAACCTGGGAGGTGGAGGTTGCAGTGAGCCGAGATCGCACCACTGCACTCCAGCCTGGGTGACAGAATGAGCCTCCGTCTCAAAAAAAAAAGGAACTTCCTGATCACTCATCACCTCTTGTCTAATCCCAGCGTGGCTATGCACATTTTTGCTTTTGCCCCCATCTCCTATCTCTCTCCCAATCCTGAGCCAAAACTCTTTTCTTGAGCTTTCTGGAATGCATAACTAATAACAAATGAAATTCTCCATACTTTCAGCCTCTTGTAAGAATTCTTCTGTTTCTGTTTTTCCCTAACTCTAACTTGGCCCTTCGCTGCCTCTTCTGCAGCCGGGATAAATGTGGGTTGCTTTATGTTCCATATTGCTCCAAACCAGACGACTGGTTTCCAATTTGCCTTACTTTGCTACCTTCTTCTCATTTTCCCGCCCTTTAACCTCAGAATTTATAGTTTTGAATCTCATATCAAAAGATTCTACCATTTATTCTTCTTCTTGAGATCATGAACAAACCCTCAATCACTCTCACTCACTTCACAACAATTTTAGTGCTTGGTTCAAAGGAAATCTGTCAAAATATTACTTCTGTTTTAATTATTGGTGATTTCAATGATCATGAAAATAATCGTTTTAATTCTCTAACTTCTTGGTTTTCTTTTAACCTTCCCTTCTTCAATGATCTTACCTTCTACTTACTCCTATGTAATATGTAATAACAGCAAGCCCTCCTTAATATCAGTTTCAAGGAATGGAGCACTACTGCCTATCTTTCTAGCTCACACTCAGTAGTACCCTGGATACAACAATGCTTTCACTGACTAGTATCTATAATCCATAGGTTAATCTTACCACAGATTTCACTGTTTCTTATCTCATTCTGCCTGTTAACCCGCGGAGTGGATGGAGCTGAAGAAAATCCAGCAACCATGCTGACTTTAAATTTATTATCATAAAGCCAAAATTGACCTTTTATTTTGCCTAGAAGTCACAGTTGTTTTTTTTTTTTTTTTCCAATCCGTGTCATTCGTTTTCTGAGTAACTGTTTTGTACCTTCATATCGCTCCTCAAAATTCTAACATGTGGTTTCCTCTCTCCACCTTCAGCTGATGACCTATTTCACTGCCAAAAATAAAGAAGAAACCTTCCAAAAGCTCCTGGACCACATCTATACAGGCAAAGCTTCAGTACCACATGTTCCACCTTGATGAATGTCCATGTGTAAGCTAAGGCCAACCTACACTTGTGTATCAGATTGCCTCTTTTCTTTGTGTTGGCAAGGATATCACTTTCCCCTTTCTAAAGAAATATCCCCAGCAACAGGTTAGCACGCTGTCATTTTCCCGTCTCTCAACAACTCTCTTTGGCTTCCACTCTTTATATTGATATTGCCCAATTTCTGTGTAATTTTTACAGAAAAAAAAGTCTCATTTATAATTCTTGTTTTCAATCTCTCACCTCACATTCTCTCTTGAACACACACCTATCAGGTTTTTGCCCCCAACTTCCTAATAGAGTTATTCCTCCTAAGTCACAAGTTACCTAAATGCAACATGTAATTATCCTCATCTGATTTGAACTATTCACAGCATTTTTCAGAGCTGAGGATTCCCTCCCCTGGCAATACTTTCCAGGGCACTATTCTTTGTGGTTTGCCTCATCACTTTCACTGACTTCTCCATTTACGTGTCCTTTACTAATTTTTTTTTCTTTTTTCATTTCTTAGGCTTCTTAATTGAAGCATTTCAGTATTCAACTTTTGCGTGTATGTGTATGACCTTGTCTAGTCTCACGTCTTAAAATATCATCTCTACATTCATAATTGCAAAATTTGTATCTGTGGCCAAAGCGTTACTCCTGAACTTTAGATTTATTTCATCTCCTCACCAGTTCCCTGTATATCTGTAATAGGAATCTCATACTTAACATTTTCTGAACAGGTATCTTCATCTTCCTTTCTCAAACCTCTCCTCCTGGAATATCCTTATTTTAGTACAGGCAATTCTATCCTTCCAGTTGTACATACACATGCAAAATATTGAAATAATTCCTATTCCTCTGTTGGTCATGCTCATAGCAGGCTCAAATTTCAAATCATACCCAGAATCTGACTACTTTTCAACACCTCCACAAGTTTTACCCTGGTCCGAATTATTGCCATACCCTTAATAATTGTCTCCTGACCTCTCACAGCCCTGCTTCCCCAACCTCACTCCCCTGTGTAAATCTGAAAACAGCAGCCAGGGTCATCATGTCAAAACAAGTCATATCATGTCACTGCTTTGCTCAGAAACCCATCCCCTCCCCACCAGTGGCTACCCACATGGCTTAGCATAAAATCTAAAGAACAACCTGAAGGCCCTATAAAGTACACCTCCAATACTGAGCATCTTTGATCCTGTTGTTCTTTCTGTCTGAAATGTTCTTTCCCAATAGCTGCATAGTTCACTCCTTCACCATGTTCTAGTACCCACAAAAAAATGACACTTTCTCAGTGAGGATTTCTGTGACCATTTTTTAATAATTACTCCCTCTGACACTCAATATACCTCTCTAGCTACTTAAATTTTCTCATTATTTATCAGACTAAGATTTTTGCTCACACAGTTTGTTTATTGTCAGCCTTCATTTGCCTCAGCAGCTATAAATTTATACTACTGAGTAAGCTCTAGAAGTTCAAGGATGTGTTTTTCTCTTTTTGTGTTCATTGCTGTATCCTCTGTATCTAGAATAGTATCTATCCCCTAACAGATACTCAATAAATATTTTAAAGGAATATATAAATTAAATTTCCATTTTAAACAACTTAGAGCAACTAAGTGATATTAAAACCAAGATTTAATCTGGAATAATATTTAAAATGATAAGGAAGTTGGCTATAATTGTATATGACACAGTTATCCAATCATCAATGGTCATAATATTAAAAAGTTGAAAACAGTCAACAATTCATTTTGCTAAAGAGTCAGACATGATACTGATGCATACTACGTTAAGACACTCTCCAAGAAAATCCTATTCAAAATCTTCCAACGGCTTCCTAGCTCACTTAGAATAAATACCCAAGTCCTTTCTACATCCCAGAAGAATCTATGGAATCTTTTCCCCGGTTATCACTCTGACAACATTTTCTACAAATATTTCCTACTCAGACATTACTATCCAGTCACACAGACTTCCTTAATATTCTGTAAACATTTCATCTATATACTTGTCTCAAGTCCTTTTCACTTATTCTTCCTTCTACATGGACTATTTTGCCTCCAGATGTCCATTTTTCACTTCAATTATTTTTCTGCTTAACCATTGCTGCCTTGCAGATGCTTTCCCTGACCTATATAAAAATGTAATATTTGTAATTCTTTAATGTCTTGCCCTACTGCCCCCTCCATATGTCTTAAAATTACTTGATTTTATAAAATATGTTTGTATATTGTCTTTTCCCCAGTAAGTATAAGCAACAAAATGGCAGGAACTTCATCTTTTTTGTTCCATCATTTTCTAGTATAGTGCTTGTTGTATGATTGAAACAGCAGACATTTTGAATCAATGAGTCAGTTATGCCAGCTGCATGGATCCTGAACATGTCTGACACACAGAAAGAGATTAGCATCTCTCCTTGCTTCTTATACTTGAATGCTTTAGCCCTGTGGTCTTCAATGTGACACATGCATTCTCTCAGAGAAATGACAAGGCTTTCCAAAGGATGTGCAAGTACAGATAAAGTTTTAGAAAAAATTAACAGTTTCATGGAAGAACAATTTATATGCAGTAAAATGCACATACATAATGTATACCATTAACTGAGTTTTGACATATGCATTCAGTCATGAAACAAAGATAATTAAGATAATGATCACCCCAGAAGTTTTCTTCTGTCCCTTCCTACCACTACCCACCTCAGACTCGATCACTGATCTGCTTTTGTCACTATAGATTAATTTACATTTTAAAGAATTTTATATTAAGGTATGTCAAACAATAGGTACTCCTTTCTGCTTGACTGAACTTAACTACTTCCAGGTTCAACCATATTGTCGTAGATATAATATTTCATTCCCTTCAATGTTGATTAGTATTTTCTTTTTTTGTTGTTGTTTTGTTTTTTAGATGGAGTCTCCCTCTGTCTCCCAGACTGGAGTGCAGTGGTGGGATCGCAGATCACTGCAAGCTCCGCCTCCCAGGTTCACACCATTCTCCTGCCTCAGCCTCCAGAGTAGCTGGGACTACAGGCGCCTGCCACCAAGCCCGGCTAATTTTTTGTATTTTTAGTAGAGACGGGGTTTCCCCGTGTTAGCCAGGATGGTCTCCATCTCCTGACCTCGTGGTCTGCCCGCCTTGGCCTCCCAAATTGCTGGGATTACAGGCGTGAGCCACTGCAACCGGCCAGTTTTGCCCTGTTTTTATTGGTATGTTTGTCTTATTACTGAGCTGTGTTTTTTATATGTCTTCAAACAAGATGTTCGTTGAATGTATGTTTGCAAATATTTTCAAAAGCAAATGTTTAAAATTTAGAGCAAGTCCAACTTGTACATTTTATCTGTACAGTTTCCCTTTTGTATTCTCTGTAAGAGGGTTTTCACATAAGGTTTTCACTGCCAGAATGAAAGTGAATATGATTTTCCCATGTTGTTCTAGAGGTTTTATGTTTTACTTGTTACCTTTATGCTCCATTTTTAGTTAATTTTGGCAGAAGATATAAGGCAAGGGCCAAGGTTTTTTATTTGCCTATTGCCATCCAATTTTTTCAGCATTATTTGTTAAACTTGACTTGGAATTTTTGTAAAATAGCCATTAAACATAAATGTTTTGATCGTGTCCTAGACTCTCTATTCTGTTCCATTTACTAATTTGTTCAATTTTATGTCAATATTATTCTATTTTCATTAGTACAGATTGATAATAAGTGTTGGAATCAGATCCTGTATTTCTACTTTTAATCTACTTTTAAGGTAGATAATCACGTTGTATAAAAAGAGTTGTCCTTCTTTCTTTGTAATTTAGATATGTTTTACTCCTTGACTTATTGTGCTGTCCAGAACCACCAGTGCCATCTCCAGACTACCATATCTCAAAATAGAAGTGATGAGAGCAGACGTCCTTGCCTTGTTCCCAAACTTAAGGGAAGAAGTTTTCAGTCTTCCATAATGAAGTGTGATGCTAGCTATAGGGGTTTGTACATTCAGGTTAAGAAAGTACCCTTCTCTTTCAGTTTTATGGTAAGTTTTTGTTCACTTGCTTTTTTAAATCGTGAATGAAAGAATTAACATTTTAAAATCAATCAATTTAATTCACTGTATCAGCAGAATAATGGGAAAACCTTACACTTACATTATCTCAAAAGTTGTACAAAGAATATTTGATAAAATTTAACTACTCATGATGAAAACAATTGCAAACTATAAATAGAAACGAACTTCTTCTAGGAAGTGTATGGGGAAGTAGGAGATAAAGAGAGGTTGGTTAATGGATAGAAATATATAGCTTGATAGAAGAAAAAAGGCCTTGTGTTTGACAGATCTGTAGGGTGACTATAATTTACAAGAATCTGTTTTATATTTCAAAATAGTTAGAAGAGACTAATTCAAATGTTTCTAGCTTAAAGAAAAGACAAGTATTTAAGGTGACAGATATTCTAATTATACTGATTTTACCTTTACAAATTAAATGAATATATTAAATTATTACATGTACCCCAAATTTAAAAAAAAAAAACTTACTTAATGTGATAAAGGGTATCTACCAAAAAATACTACAGAATCATCATACTTCATTATATGTTTATTGATTATGAATGTCTTAATGAATAGAAAGAGAATGAAGGGCTCAATAGACTGGAGGTCCCATGAATTAGAAAGAAGAATATACTAAGATTCACTGAAAATAAGATGAACATAAAAATCTAAATGTATTCTTTTGGAGTAGTTTCAGGTGATGACAAATACCAAAAAGTGTCTACAGGATAGGCTGATTGAAGTAAAATAGAGGAGTAAATTTTTTTCTATTGAGCAACAAGGCATAGTCATTCTACTCGAGGTTGTCTCTATTGAGTCTTTAGGGCAGTGCTGGGCATAGCACTTTCAGAGATGATGAAAATGTAATATCAGTGTATTCTTAAATGCAGTAGCAACTAGCTTCATGTAGCTATTGAACACTTCAAATATGTCTAGGGTGACCAAGAAATTCAATTTTTAGTTTCATTTAATTTATTTAGTTTAGATTTAAGTAGCCACTTGTAGCTAGTGACTACCATGTAGCACAGCATAACTTCCGGCTATCAATTTCACCATGGCTGAGCTGGTAGAACATTTTCTTTCCCCAGAGTCCCGCAAAATTTCACTTAAACCATTTCTAAGTCTTTCACCTTTCACCTATATTTTTTCAAGTTCTGAAATACCAAGTCACTAGGCTGTTAGGAAATAGAGGGACTAGGCCATGCTCTATTACTTCTTTCTCTCATATTATTTCTTTCCTCTCTTTTGTTTTCTCTCTCCTTCATGTCCTGCTTTCAGGGTCAATCACCAAGCACGATGTCAAAAACATTACGATCATTCAATACAGTGTAGCTATTATAATAGTCTTTTTCTAATTATATACACTACCATCATGAGTATATTTTATGTAATTATTTCAATACATCTAGGATTACTTCTACAGTAAACTATCTTAAAACCAAAATTACTGATTCAAAGAGTATACAATTTTTTAAAATTTGCTTTTCAAATTGCTTTCCAGAAAGATTTTTATCAATAATAGTCTTTTAGACAAATTACACCTCTTAATTCCTATCTACTAGTCGTATATTTTTCTATTTTGAAAAATTACTTACAAAATGGAATCTACTATTGTTTTATTTTGCATTTATTTGATTATAGACCACATTCATGCTAGAACCAGTGACAGAGTCCTCTAGTATATTTTATATGATACAGAGTTTTCATCCTTCATCTGTTTCTACTTCTCTAGGGCATAAACTCAGAATACTTTTTGTTATATTCAAATGGCAGGAACATGTGTCTCCCTTGAATGGCACCAGCATGACATTGGTTTTCCCTAACAGAAATCCAAATTAATGCTCAGTTTTAAGATATTTGCTCAATAACACAGCAAACAAAATATTTTTTTTCTGGAAATTTCAACTTTCCTAGAGACTTAGGAAATTATTTGCTTCCACAGGAAATAGCCAAGACCAGGCACAATTACCCAGGTTTTCTTTGGATGACAGTATCCTCCTGCTCTCAACTCCTGATAATCAATTGTCTTGTGAGATTCCAGTTGTGACTATACTTTCTTGGATCACCTTGCCCGTTTTCCTCGGGCCTCTATCCATGTATTCTGTGTGGTATGAACTTTGTTAAGCCTTCTGATGTCCTCTCGGATACCTTGGATATCTGTAGCTTCTTAATATTTTTTAAAACACAACATTCTGGCTAGTTTTATCACTGATCCCAGAGGCTAGACCTACAGAGATCTGGTAGGTTTTGGAGTGAAGGAGAAGGCTTACATGGAAAAGAGCTGACATTATGCCTAGAAATCAGAAACAAATATAAAGATTCAAGTAGAAATTACCTGTAGAGTATTGATAATTGTGAAATTCTCCAACCAGTAGGTGGAAGCAGACTCCTATCTGTAGAGATGGAGAGTCCAAGCAGTTCGCACATCTGAGTATGCTAAGTCATTTAGCACTTGCAGCAAAGAAAACTTTCACTTGTCAGCAATCAGGAATCAGCTGTTTCTTGGGGAAATATTTATGCAACCACTAATCCCTACTCAAAGGAGATTAGGTGCCTAAACAAATTCAACTCATGCCTGAGCTATTGCAATATTTTCCCAGGCAACTCAGGTTAGAGGATATAAACCTAATAAATAAACTTTAAATCATCATCTTAGTAGGTGTTTAATGCTAACAAATTGTGTTACAAAGGTTCCCTGTTAAAATGAATGCTGTTATTGTCTCATCCTCCCCAAATACTGGTCCTATTTGTCTTAGAGTTAGGAAGAGAGGACTGGAATAGGAAGGATAAATTCTGCATACTAGCAGAAAAGGTAGTGAGCAGGATGACATACTTGATTGAGCAAAAAGGATGACATAACCTGTGAGGTCCATGAGGGCAAGAATGTATCTATGAGGTTGGCTTCAAAGGCTAACAAAATTCTAGATACCTGGGGCACAGTTATTAAATATTTGGTGAATAAAATGTTGAATGACAAACTAGAAGTATGCATGGCCTCTGTTCCCAGGATTTGACATATCAGAATATTCCCTTAAAAATTATGCCATGTGTGGTGGCTCACATTTATAATCACAGCACTTTAGGAGGCTGGGGCTGGCAGATCACTTGAGGTCAGGAGTTTGAGACCAGCCTGGCCAACATGATGAAACCCCATCTCTACTAAAAATACAAAAATTAGCCAGGTGTGGTGGTGCATGGCTGTAGTCCCAGCTACTAGAAAAGGAGGCTGAGGCAGGATAATCTCTTGAACTCAGAAGGCAGAGGTTTCAGTGAGCTGAGATGCACCAATGTACTCCAGCCTGGGCGACAGAGCGAGACTCTGTCTAAAAAAAATTAATAAAATAAAAATTATGCATTATATAAAAGAAAGGTGAAGAGCAGTGAAGATTGGTGGTATGGTAGGCCCAATCCCTGGAACCTGTGGATATTAATTTATATGGCAAAAGGAACGTTGCCGATGTGATTAAGCTAAGAATCTTAACATGGGGAGAGTACCCTGGATTATCTGGTTGGGCAAACTTCTATTTTATCATTCAACATTTTTTTTTAACATCCACAGGTTATAGCTCCAATCTGTGCAATGCACTTTGAAAATGGAGAAATGGAACACGTCAAGGAATACAGGAAACCTCTAGAAGCTGGAAAAAAGCCAGGAGACAGATTTCCCTCCCAGATCATCCAGAAGGAATGAACCATGCTAAAACCTTGACTTTAGCTCATTACAAAGGATTTCAAACTTATAGCCTCCGTAAGGGTAAGACAATACCTTTGTGTTATTTTAAGCCACCAAGTTTGTGACACTCCTACAGTAGCAGCAATAGGAAAATAATACAGATGGTAACTGGCTTCTTTGTCCCTAATCATCTCTCTTCCTTCACTAACTCCCACACTCCTATCTCTTTCAGAGACTGTCAATAGTGAAATATTGAATCAAGTCCCCCTGAATATTTTATACACCCTCTTATGAGATTAGAGTGTGTGATTACTGTTGTTATAATACAGGATTCAAGTCTAATAAGGTGGGCTCCAGGGACCTACACAACCAAGAACTGGTATTTCCACCATTAAAAAGTATTCTAAACTCTTTCCTTTTGTTATGATTATTATTATTCTAAGTTACTATGCTTTCTTTTGGTCTTGGTGTCCTTCAGAATGCACCTCACACAACTCTAACAACATGAGCATAATTGACCAATGGTCTCAAGCACATTTAATCCCATTTTGTTATTTCCTAATTCTTAGAGACCTAATATATTTGCTATCTTAAACAGAATCCAGTTTTATTTTTCATAGCACTTTATTCTGGAACTTTTCCTAGTCATCTAGACTATTGACCATAGTTCTGTTTAGCCCATTTTCTTCCAAGAAATTGAATATGTTTTGTTCACTGTCACTTCACACTGAGATTCTTCGCTACACTAGGGTATTATAATAATATTGTTCACTCAACCATAGATATTCTATTTTCCCACAGACTCTGGTTGCTTTTCTGCCCATCCTTGGTCACGCTGGAGATAAAGTTTGATGAATCTCCTTAGATGAGGAAGAAATTGTGTGGTGGTTCAGAACACAGACTCTGAATACAGATGGTCTGGGCTTAAATCCCAGGTCTTTCATTTATGAACTGTGTGACTTGGTCAAGTTACTAAATCAGTCTCAATTTTTCTATCTGTTGAATAGTAATAATAAAATATGAAATAAGAGGCTGGGCGCATTGGCTCATACCCAATCCCAGCACTTTGGGAGGCCAAGGTGGGCAGATCACAAGGTCAGGAGATAGAGACCATCCTGGCTAACACGGTGAAACCCCATCTCTACTAAAAATACAAAAAATTAGCCAGCCATGGTGGCACTCCCCTATAGTCCCACTTACTCAGGAGGCTGAGGCAGGAGAATTGCTTGAACCTGGGAGGTGGAGGTTGCAGTGAGCCGAGATCATGCCACTGCACTCCAGCCTGGGTGACAGAGTGAGACTCAGTTTGAAAAAAGAAAAAAGAAATAAGATTATTGTGAAGATTAAATAAGTGAGCTATTTAAAGCATTTAAAACAGTGCTGGTCACAAAAGATCACATACTTGATAATAGCTTTTGTATGAAAATCCAGAATACTCAAATTTATAGAGATGAAAAGTAGATTTGTGCTTGCCATGGGCTGGAAGAAGGAGAGAAAGGGAAATGACTATTAATGGGGACTGAGTTTCTTTTAGGAGTGATGAAATTATTCTAAAACGAGGTAGTGGTGATGGGTATACAATTCTGTGAATATATTAAAAACACCACTGAATTATATACCTTTGAAAGGTAAATTTTATCATAGGTAAAGTATATATCAACCAAAAAATAATGCTGGCCCCTTGTATTGTGGTTATTTTAAATTATTATTGAGATCAATGTTTCTAGTCATCCTCTTCAGGGCCTTCTTCAGAAGGAGGTGCTACATACTGAATTGCATTTCTCCAAATTCATATGTTGAAGCCCTCATCCTAAAGTGACTGTAATTAGAGACAGGGTCTTTAGAAAATAATTAAGATTAAATGAGCTTATGAGTATGCCCTTACCTGAAAGAACTGGTGGCCTTACAAGTAGAGAAAGGAAGTGCTCTCTCTTTCTTCCTCTGTCTCTCTCTTTCTCTCCACGTGATCACAACGAAAAGGCCATGTAACAACTCAGGGAGAAGGTAGCTGTCTCCAAGCTGAGAAGAGGGCACTTACCAGGAATTGTATCAGCTGTCACCTTCTTCTTGGACTTCTTAGCCTGCAGAATATGAGAAATAAATTTCTTGTTTAAGCCATCCAGTATTCGGTATTTTGTAACAGCAGCCTGAATACTTTAGTACATAGTTTGTTGCCATAGAATAGGGTGATGCTGCAACAGATACCTAAAAATGTGGAAGTGGCTTTGGGGACTAGGTGATGAGTAGAGCCTAGAAAATTTTGAAGTGGCACTAGAAAAAGCCGAGATTACCATGAAGTGATTGTTGGTAGTAATTTGGACAGTAACAGCAATTATGGTGAGGGTTCAAAAAGAAAAGAGGAGAGTTGAAGAGAAAGCCTACATATAATCGTAAACAAAATTTTGATAGAAGTACGAGCACGAAATGTCATTCTAGTAAGGTCTCATAAAGTAATGAAGATCAGATCATGTGATTGGAAAATGGAGAAAAGGGTTTTTTTGTGTGTGTGTTTTTTTTTTTTTTTTTTGGTTTGATGGAGTCTTGCTCTGTCACCCAGGCTGGAGTGCAGTGGTGTGATCTCGACTCACTGCAACCTCTGCCTCCCAGGTTCAAGCCATTCTCCTGCCTCAACCCCCCAAGTAGCTGGGACTACAGGTGCCTGCTACCACGCCCGGCTAATTTTTTTGTATTTTCAGTAGAGATGGGTTTCACCATGTTGGCCAGGATGGTCTCGATCTCCTGACCTTGTGATCCACCTGCCTCGGCCTCCTGAAGTTCTGGAATTACAGGAGTGTGCCACCACGCCCAGCCAAATGGTTCTTATATTGTGTCAGAAACACTGCCAACTGGGGCAAAGGAGAAAAAAAAATTGAACAGAATGAAAGAAGTATTTTGAACTTCTTAGATTCTATAGGGTAAGATTATAGAGTTATTTGGTTCAAAAAAGGCAAGAGTGACCCTAAAGGCAATTCAGAGATCATCAAGGATACCACTCCCAAAGCTGGCAGGGCTAGTTCCTCCTTAGATTCAAAGAGTGGGGTTTTCAAATCTCTTCAGTTTTAGAGGGTCAAAATGCCCCCACCTAGCACCTCAGGGTGGGGATATCCTTCCAGAGAGCCCTAGAAAGGCAGGTAATGCTGTTGTTCAAGTGGGCCTGGAGGGCAGAACACTGAACCACAGAAGATTATTTTTAAGCCTTCAGATCCAATGAAATTTACCTTGCTAGTTTTGGGGCTTGTTTAGGATTTGTCATCCTTTCTTCTAATTTCTTTCATTTGGAATGGGAATGTCTATCCTATGCCCATTCCACCACTGTATTTTGGAAGCTCATAATTTGTCTGACATTACAGGCTCAAAGCTGGATGGGAATTTGAGATATCTGTAATTCAGTAGAGATGTATTCTATCAGCAGCACAGAATCTCAGCCCAGGAGAATATCAATGAAAAGAGTTGAGCTGAGTAAAATATTTGAAGAGATTCATTCTGAGCCAAATATGAGTGATCGATGGCCCGTGACACAACCCTAGGAGATCCTGAGAACATGCATCCAAAGTGGTGGGGTTACAGCTTCGTTTTACAAATTTTAGGGAGCCATAAGACATCAATTATAACATGTAAGATTGGCCGGACGTGGTGACTCACGCCTGTAATCCCAGCACTTTGGGAGGCCGAGGAGGGCAGATCACAAGGTCAGGAGATCAAGAACATCCTGGATAACACAGTGAAACCCCATCTCTACTAAAAACACAAAAAGTTAGCCGGTCATGGTAGCAGGCACCTGTAGTCCCAGCTACTCAGGAGGCTGAGGTAGGAGGATGGCATGAACCCGGTAGGTGGAACTTGTAGTGAGTTGAGATCATGCCACTGAACTGTAGCCTGAGCAACAGAGTGAGACTCTGTCTCTTAAAAAAAAAAAAAAAAAAAAAAAAAAAAGGCAAGATTTACATTGGTTTGGTCCAGAAAAATGAGACAATTGGAAGTTGGGGCTTCCAGGTCACAGAAGATTCAAAGATTTTCTGATTGGCAATTGTTTGAAAGAGTTATTATCTAAAAAACCTGGAATCAGTAGAAAACAATGTCTGGGTTAAGATAAGGGGTTGTGGAGACCGAGATTTATCATGCAGATGAAGCTGTAGCAGGCTTCAGAGAGAATAGACTGAAAAGAGTTTCTTCTGTCAGTCTCAAGGTTTCTGTGTTGATGCTAATGCTGGTCAGCTGTGCTTGAATTCCAAAAGAGAGGAGAGTATAATGAGACATATCTGATCCCCACTTCCCATCATGGTCTGAGTTTTTCAAGTTAACTTTGGGATGCCCTTGGCTGAGAGGAGGGCTCCACTCAGTGGTTAGGGGGTAGGGAGATTAGAGTTTTACTTTTGGGTTATAAGAAAGTTCTGGGTTAGAGATGTCACTTTTAGCAGTCATCAACATATAAATAGTAAAAGAAATCTCTGAAGATAAAGTAAGTCTCCCAGGTGAGGGTATACATATGTATGTAAACACATGAAAATTCAGCAGATATGATAATGAAAAAAGACAGAGAAAAAACAGATTACAGTCACAGAAGCCAAGAGAGCAGGTAATATCAAGTTTAAAAAAAGAATGAAAAGGCCAGGTGCGGTGGCTCACGCCTGTAATTCCAGCACTTTGGGAGGCCAAGGTGGGCAGATCACAAGGTCAGGTAATGGAGACCATCCTGGCCAACACGGTGAAACCCCATCTCTACTAAAAATGCAAAAAAATTAGCCAGGCGTGATGGTGGGCACCTGTAGTCCCAGCTACTCAGGAGGCTGAGGCAAGAGAATGGCGTGAACCCAGGAGGCAGAGCTTGCAGTGAGCTGAGATTGCGCCACTGCACTCCAGCCTGGGCAACAGAGCAAGACTGCATCTCAAAAATTAAAAAAAAAAAAAAAAAAAAAAGAATTAAAGATAGTTCTGAAGAAAGATTGAAAAAATGAGGCCTAAAATTTATTTATTGAATAGGAAACTTCATTATCTGGAAATCAGATTACAGTGTTTTGTACAATTAACGTGTGTTGAGTTCAGGTAGACAGCGTGTCTTGGCTATCTCAGAATATGGCATACTAGAGTGCCACACCTCTTTTTTGTACATTAGCAGCTCTTGATACTCCTGGGTAGCCGAGAATTTCCAAAGAACTATAAAATGTTTTGATGTTAGCAGCTCTTGATACTCCTGGGTAGCCGAGAATTTCCAAAGAACTATAAAATGTTGGAGGCTGAATGTTAGAAAATACAATCTATTAAAGGATCTTATGTGTGGATCCACCTGAGTAGCCTCAGCAGTAAATTCAAATTAATTGTAAATAATACCTTAATAAGCCCTTTTTGTAGGAATCCGTCATGTAAAACTTATGAGTTAAAAGGTTGTTGCTGAAGTGGAGCAAGATGTGGAATAGAAGCCTGCACAGTCCATCCTCCTTGCTGGAACATTGCATTTTAAAACCTATCTGCACACACAAAAGCACCATCACAAGAACCAAAATTCAGGTGAGCAATCACAGTATCTGCTTTTAACTTTGTGTCATGGGAAGAGGCATTGAAGAGGGCAGGAGCAACAGTTTCAAATTGCCAATGCTACCCCGTCCACATTTCTGGCAGCAACCTGAGGGAAGCAGAGAGAACCTGTGCACCACGAGGAGGGAAAGAACAGCAACTGGGGGACTTTACATTAAACTCACTGCTGCTCTGTCACAGTGGAGAATAAAATCATGCTGAAATCAGCCTGCACCAATGCACAGAGGGAAAATTTGGACCAGTTCTAGCCAAAGGGGATTCAGCCATCCCAGCTGTTGGAAATTGAGTTACTCAGCAAGCCATGCTACCACAGAGTGAAGCGTTCTGAGATCCTAAGAAAACTTGAAAGGCAGCATAAGATACAAGGACTGCAATTTCTAGGCAACTCCTAGGGTTAGGCTGTGCTTAGAGTCAGTGAATTAGGTTGCCATATGACCTAGGTAGACACTAGCTGACACAGCTAAAGAAGGGCTTGCTCCATCCCTTCCCCAACTGCAGGCAGTGAAGCTCATAACAATAAAAGTGATTCCTTCCTCTTAAGGAGAAGAGAGTGAAAAGTAAAGAGGACTTTGTCTTGCATTTTGCACACCAGCTCAACCACAGTAGGATAAGGCACCAGGCAAAGCCATGAGGCCCCCATTCTATGCCCTGACATTTGTAGAGACATCCTGGGACAAAAGGGAACCAGATAACCTTGATGGGATGGACCCAGTCCTACCAGGAAAAATCACCCGCTGACTAAAATGCCCTTGGGCCATGAATAACCAGAAGCGATACTGAGGAAGTACACCACGGGCCTTGGGCTCTGAGATGTGCTGCCTTCAGGGGAGACCCAGCATATTCCCAGCTGTGGTGACCAAGATGAAGGACTCCTGCTGTTGAGGAAAGCAGGGGGAAAAGTAAATAGGCCTTCATCTTGCATTCTAGGACCAGCTCAGCCACAGAGGGATAGACCAACAAGCAGGCTCTTGGGGTCCCCAAGTACAGGCCTAGGCTCTTGGACAGCATTTCTGGACCTGCCTGGGCCAGAGGAGAGCCCATTGCCTTGAAGAATGAGACCTAGGGCTTGGCATTATTCACCACAAGCTGATGGAAGAACTCGTGGGCTTTAAGCAAACATGGGAGGTGGCCTAGGAGAAATCCCTGTAGACTAGCAGTGATGGTGGCCACAGGGAGAGGCAACTCTGCCTGTGGAAAGGAGAGAAGAGTGGAAAGGACTTTGTAGTGTGGTTTGAGTGCCAGTTTTGCTGCAGAAGAATAGAACATCAGGTAAATTACTAAGATTTTTTACTCCAATTCCTGACTCTCAAACAGCATCTCCAGACATGACCACAGCATTGGGTAACTCACCACCCTAAAGGAAAGGGCCTTGCACAAAGCCCACTGCTGTGCTGTCTTCAGGTCTGAATAGGCACAGTCCCAGTTGTGGCAACAGCATGCTTGCATCACCATAGCTTCAGTTCCAGGTGACTCAGCACAGAAAGAGAGACTCCATATGTTTGGGGGAAAGTAAAGGAAAAGAACAAGAGTCTCTGCCTGGTAATCCAGAAATTCTTCCAGATCTTATCCAAGGCTACCAAGGTGGTACCTCTCTGAGTCTGCAAACACCACAGTGTCATTGGGCTGGGGCGCAAGTCTGTTCAAACACCTAGAAAGCCTTCCCAAGAAGGACAGGCACAAACAAGCCCAGACTGTGAAGATTACAATAAATACCTAATTCTTCAATGCCCAGACATCAAAGAACACCTACAAGCATCAGTACCATCCAGAAAAACATAACCTCACCAAATCAACTAAATAAGACAGTAAGGACCAATCTTGAAGAAACATAGATAAATGACCTTTCAGGCAGAGAATTCAAAATAGCTGTTTAGAGGTAACTAAAAGACATTCAAGATAATACAGAGAATGAATTTAGAATTTTATCAGATACATTTAACAGAGATTGAAATAATTAAGAAGAATTAAGTAGAAATTATAGACATGAAAAAATGCAGCTGACATGCTGAAGAATGTACCAGTCTCTTAACAGCAGAATTGATCAAACTGAAGAAAGAATTCGTGAGCTAGAAAATAAGCTACTTGAAAATACATAATCAGAGGAGACAAAAAATAATGAGAAACAATGAAGCAAGCCTACAAGATCTAGAAAATAGCCCCAAAAGGATAAACCTAAGAGTTATTATCCTTAAAGAGGAGGTGGAGAAAGAGATAGAAGTAGAAAGTTTATTCAAAGGGAAAATATCAGAGAATTTTCCAAACATTGAGAAAGATATCAAAATACAAATACAAGAAGGTTATAGAACACCAAGCAGATTCAACCCAAAGAAGACTACCTCAAGGCATTTTATAAGCAAACTGTCAAAGGTCAAGGAAAAAGAAAGGATCCTAAAAGCATCAAGAGAAATGAAACAAATAACATACAACAGAGCTCCAATGTTTTGTTCAGCAGACTTTTCAGTGGAAACTTTACAGGTCAGGAGAGAATGGCATGATATACTTAAAGTGCTGAAAGAAAAAAAACTTTTACCTTAGAATAGTATATCCATTGAAAACACACTGTAAGTATGAAAAAACCCAAAGACCTTCCCAAGAAATGAAAGCTGAGGGATTTCATCAACACCAGACCTGTCCTACAAGAAATGCTAATAGGAGTTATTCATGGTAAAAGAAAAATGTGTCAATGAGCAAGAAGATATCATCAGAAGGTAAAAACTCACTGGTACTAGTTAACAGACAGAAAATCACAGATTAGTGTAACACTGTAATTGTGGTATGTAAGCTTCTCGACTTAAATAGAAAGACTAAATGATGAATGAATAAAAAATAACAACTACAACATTTCAACACGTAGTAACAAAAGACATAAAGAGAAACAACAAAATGTTAAAAATTGGGAAGACAAAGTTAAAGCGTAGAATTTTTATTAGTTTCCTCTCTACATGTTTGTTTGTTTAACTAATCAGTGTTATGTTTTCATCAGTTTAAATAATGGGTTATAAGATAGTATCTGTAAGCTTCATTGTAAACGCAAATGAAAAAAACATACAACAGATATGCAAAAAATAAAAAGCAAGAAATTAATGTGTACCACCAATGAAAATTACCTTTACTAAAAGGAAGACAGGAAGGAAGAAAAGAAGAAAGAGAAGACCACATAGCAATCAGAAAACAAATAATAAAATGATAGGAGTAAGTCCTTACTCATCAATAATAGCATTGAATGTAAATGAACTGAACTCTCCAATCAAAAAACATAAAGTGGCTGAATGGATGAAAGAACAATACCTAATGAACTGTGTCCTGCAGGAAATACACTTCACCTATGAAGATACACAAAGACTGAAAATAAAAGGGTAGAAAAAGATATTACATGTCAATGGAATCCAAAAAAAGAGCAGGATTATCTATACTTATGTCAGACAAAATAGATTTCAAGACAAGAACTGTAAGAAGAGACAAAGAAGGTAATTATGTAATAATAGGGGGGTTAAATAATAAGGGGGGTCAAAATAAGAAAAGACAAAGAAGGTAATTATGTAATAATAAGGGGGTCAATAAAGGGGTCAATTATGATTTTGCATAAATTAAAAATCATGCATATTTATGATTATAAATATATATGCACCAAACACTGAGGCATCCAAATCTATAAGTAAAATATTATTAGAGCTAAAGAGAGAGATAGACACCAATACAATAATAGCTGGAGACTTCAATGCCTCACTTTCAGCATTGGGCAGATCTCCCAGAAAGAAAATCAACAAAGAAATATTGGACTTAATCTGCACTATAGAATAAATGGAACTAGTAGACATTTAGAGAACATTTTATCCAAGGGCTGCAGAATACACATTATTTCTTCAAAACATGGTTCATTCTCAAGGATAGATTATCTGGTAGTTCACAAAACAAGTCTCAAAACATTCTGAAATTAAAATAATATCTAGCATCTTCTCTGTCCACCATGGAATAAAAGTAGAAATCAATAATAAGAGAAATTGTGGATATAATACAAACACATCAGAATTTTTTATAAATGCTTCTGAATGACCATGAGTCAACGAAGATATTAAGAAGGAAATTGAAAAATATCTTCAAACATATGATAATGGACAAACAGTATACCAAAACGTATAGGATACAGCAAAAGTAGGAGGAGAGGGAAATGTATAGCTATAAGTACTTACATCAAAAAAGAAGAAACCAGACAAACAAACAAACAAACATAAAGAAAGAAAAGAAAAGAAAGAAAGAAAGAAAGAAAGAAAGAAAGAAAGAAAGAAGGAAGGAAAGAAAGAGAAAGAAAGAAAGAGAGAGAAAGAAAGAAAGAAGGCCAATATCTCTGATGAATATTGACACAAATGTCATCAACTAAATACTAACAAAACAAATTCAACAATACATCAGAAAGACCATTCATCATGACCAAGTAGGGTTTATCCCTGGAAGGTAAGGATGGTTTCAACTTACTCAAATCAATTGATACATTATATCAACAGAAGGAAGCACAGAAAACATATCATTTTAAATGATGCTGAAAAAGCATTTATAAAGTTCAACATCCCTTCATGATAAAAAAAAAAAAAACCTCAAAAAACTGAGTATAGAAGGAATATACTTCAACACAATAAAAGTCATATATGATAGACCTACAGCTAGTATTGCACTATATGGGGAGCAACTAAGGCTTTTTCTCTTAGATCTGGAGCATGACAAGTATGCCAATATTCACCACTGTTATTCAACACAGTACAGATAGTCTTAGCTAGAAAAACCAGAAAACAGAAATAAACAGAGGGAGAGGGTATCCAAATTGGTAAAGAAGAAGTCAAACTTTCTTTGTTTGCAGATGATAATGATCTTATATTTGGAAAATCCTAAAGACTCCACCAAAAAACAACTATTAGAACTAATAAACAAATTCAGTAAAATTGCAGAATACAAAATTACCATACATAAATCACTACCATTTCTATATGCAAACAATGCACAATCTGAAAAAGAAATTTTTTAAAATTGCATTTAAAAATAGGCACAAATAAAATTAAATACCTAGGAATTGACAAAGTGAAAGATCTCTCCGATGAAAACTGTAAAACACTGATGAAAGAAATTGAAGAGGATACTAAAAAATGGAAAGATATTCCATGTCCATGGATTAAAAGAACCAATATTGTTAAAATGTTCCTACTATCCAAAACAATTTACAGATTCAATGCAATCTCTATCAAAATACCAATGACATTCCTCACAGAAATAGAAAAAACAATCCTAAAATATATTTGGATTCACAAAAGACATAGAATAGCCAAAGCATCCTGAGCAAAAAGAACACAACCAGAGGAATCACATTACTGACTTAAAACTATACTACAGAGATATAAGAAGCTAAACACCATGGTACAGGCATAAAAACAGATATAGAGATCAATGGAAAAGAATAGCGACCCCAGAAAAAATCCACACAGCTACAGTTAACTCATTTTTGACAAAGATGTTCTATTAGTTCATTTTCACACTGCTGATAAAGACATACCAGAGACTGGGTAATTTATACAGGAAAAAGGGTTTAATGGACTTACAGTTCCACATGGCAGGGGAGGCCTCATAATCATGGCAGAAGGCAAGCAGAAGCAAGTCACATCTTACATGGATGGTGGCCGGCAAAAAGAGAGAGCTTGTGCAGGGAAACTCCAATTTTTAAAACCATCAGATCTCGTGAGATTCATTCACCATCACAAGAAAAGCATGGGAGAGACCCACCCCCATGATTCAATCCAAAATGTCATCTGAGACTAGACAAGTTCCTTCCACCTATAAGCCAGTAAAATCCAAAGCAAGTTACTTACTTCCTAGATACAATGGGGGTAGAGGCATTGGGTAAGTACAGATGTGCCAAATGGGAGAGACTGACCAAAATCAAGGGGCTACAGGCCCCAGGCAAATCCAAAATCCAGTGGGGCAGTCAAATCTTAAAGCTTCAAAATGATATCTTTTGACACCCTGTCTCACATCCAGGTCATGCTGATGCAAGAGGTTGGTTCCTATGGTCTTGGGCAGCTCCGCCCCTATAATTTTGCAGGGTTTTCATGGGTTGGCATTGAGTGTCTGCAGCTTTTCCACGTGCACAGTGCAGCTGTTGGTGGATCTATCATTATGGGGCCTGGAGAATGGGAACCCTCTTCTCACAGCTCTACTAGGTGGTGTCCTAGTAGGGACTCTGTGTGAGGACTCCAACCCCACATTTTCCTTTCACACTGCCCTAGCAAAGGTTCTCCATGAGGGCCCTACCCCTGCAGCAAACTTCTGCATGGACATCCAGGTGTTTCCATAAATCTTCTGAAATCTAGGCAGGTTCCCCAAACCCCAATTCTTGACTTCTGTACACCTGCAGACTCAATACCATGTGAAAGCTGCCAAGGCTTGGAGATTGCACTCACACCCTCTGAAGCCATGGCCTAAGCTATCCCTTGGCCTCTTTAGTCATGGCTGGAGCATCTGGAGTACAGGGCATGAAGTCCCTGAACTGCACACAGCAGGGATGCCCTGGGCCCAGCCTATGAAACAATTTTTTCCTCCTAGGCTTCTGGGCCTGTGATGGGAGGAGCTACCTCAAAGGTCTCTGACATGCCCTTGAGACATTTCCCCATTTTTTTTCTTTTTTGGAGATTAACATTTGGCTCCTCATTATTTATGCAAATTTCTGCAGCTGGCTTGAATTTCTTCTCAGAAAATTGAATTTTCTTTTCTACTGCATTGTCAGGCTGCACATCTTCTGAACTTTTATGCTCTGTTTCCCTTTTGAAACTGAATGCCTTTAACAGCACCCAAGTCACCTATTGAATGCTTTGCTGCTTAGAAATTTCTCTGCCAGATACCCTAAATCATCTCTCTCAAGTTCAAAGTAGTACAAATCTCTAGGGCAGGAGCAAAATGCCACCAGTCTCTTTGCTAAAACATAACAAGAGTCACCTTTGCTCCAGTTCCCAAGAAGTTCCTCATCTCCATTTGAGACCACCTCAGCCTGAATTTCACTATCCATTTCATTATCAGCACTTTGGTCAAAGCCATTCAAGAAGTGTCTAGAGTATTCCAAACTTTCCCACCTTTTCCTGTCTTCTTCTGAGTCCTCCAAACTGTTCCATCCTCTGCCTGTTATCCAGTTCCAATGTCACTTCCACATATTCTGGTATCTTTTCAGCAGCGCCCCACTCTACTGGTACATCTTACTGTATTAGTCCATTTCATACTGCTCACAAAGACATACCTGAGACTTGGAAATTCATACAGGAAAAGGGGTTTAATGGACTTACAGTTCCACATGGCTGGGGAGGTTTTATAATCATGTTGGAAAGCAAGGAAAAGCAAGTCACATCTTAGATGGATGGTGGCAGACAAAAAGAGAGAGCTTGTGTAGGGAAACTCTGTTTTTAAAACCATCAGATCTCATGAAACTCATTCACCATCACAAGAATAGCAAGGCACAGACCCTTCCCCATGATTCAATCATTTCCCACTGGGTTTCTTCCACAACATGTAGGAATTATGGGAACTACAAGATGAGATCTGGGTGGAGACACAGAGCCAAAGCACATCAGATGCCATGGAAATACAATGGGGAAAAGACAGTCTTTTCAATAAACTGTGCTGGGAAACCTGGATATCCATAAGCAAAAGAATGAAACTGGATCTCCATCTCCCTCCTTATGCAAATATAAAATCAAAATGGATTAAAGATTTAAATCTAAGACCTTATACTACAAAACTAAGAACAGAAAACAGTGGGAAACTCTCTGGGACATTGGTCTGGTCAAAAATTTCTTGAGTAATACCCCTCAAGCACAGAAAACAAAAGCAAAAATGGACAAATGTGAACACATCAAGTTCAAAACTGTCTGCACATCAAAGGAAACAATCAACAACGTGAACAGTCAGCCCACAGAATGAGAGAAGCTATTTGCAAGATACTCATCTGACAAGGGATTAATACAATATATAAGGAGCTCAAATAACTCTATAGGAAAAAATCTAGTAATTTGTTTTACAAATAGGCAGATTTGAATAGACATTTCTCAAAAGAAGACATACAAATGGCACACAGGTATATGAAAAGGTGCTCAACATCACTGATCATCAGAGAAATGCAGATCAAAACTACAACAAGATATCACTTCACCCCCATTAAAATGGATTTTATTGAAAAGTTAGGCAATAACAAATGCCAGTGAGGATGTGGAGAAAAGGGAACCCTTATACACTATTGGTGAAACTGTAAATTAGTATAAACACTATGGAGAACAGATTGGCAGTTCCTTGGAACACTAAAAATAGAGCTAACATATGACCCAGTAATCCCACTGTTTGGCCTGTTATACCCCCAAAGAAAGTATATAGAAGAGATATCTGTATTCCCACGTTTGTTGTAGCACTGTTAACAACAGCCAAGATTTGGAAGCAACCCAAGTGTCCATCAGCCAATGAACGGATTAAACAAATGCGGTACTTATACACAATGGACTGCTATTCAAAAGAATACAAAAAGAATGAGATCCTATCATTTGCAATAACATGGATGAAACATGGATGAAATGAAAAGTCATTATATTATGTGACATAAGCTAGGCACAGAAAGACAAATATCACGTGTTCTCACTTATCTGTAGGATCTAAAAAATCAAAACCATTTGAACTGATGGAGATACAGAATAGAACGATGGTTACCAAAAGTTGGTGGGGAAGGGGGAGGGAAGGAGTGAGGTGGCAATGTTTAATGGTAGAAAAAAATAAAAAAATGAAGAAGACCTAGTGTTTGATAGCACAACAGGGGACTATAGTCAATAACAATTTAATTGTACATTTTTAAATAACTAATAGATTGTTTGTTAACACACAGGATAAATGTTTGAGAGGACAGCTGTTCCATTTTCCATGAGGTGATTATCATGCATTGTATGCCTGTACCAAAATATCTCACGTACCCCATAAATATATCTACCTACTATTTACCCACAAAAATTAAAAATACATTTTTAAAAACCAGTTTTTACCTTCTATTTTGTGACATCTATACACAATTTTAAGGGGTAAGTTGATTCTTTGTGTGTGTGTGCTTGTGTTGTATTTTTATATTTTTTATTGATACATCCTAACTGTATATATTTATGGCATATATATGATGTTTTCATACATGCATATCATGTGTAATTATCAAATCAGAGCATTTAGGATATTCATCACCTCAAACATTTATCATTCTTTGTGTTGAGAACATTTCAAATCTTCCTACTAGTTATTTTGAAACATAAAGTAAATTATTGTCAACCATAGTTGCCCCACTGTGCTATTCAACACAAACTATATCTGCATGCTTGCACCATTTACCAACCTTTCTTCAGACCCACCACTGCAAACCCTTCCAAAAGCCTCTAGTAACTACTAATATACTCTCTACCTTCATGAGATCAACTTTTCTAGCTCCCACATGAATGAAAACATGCGGTCTTTGTCTTTCTGGCCTGGCTTATTTTACTGACCATAAAGACCTTTAATTCCATTCATGTTCTGCCAATGGAAGATTTTCATTCTTTTTATGACTGAATACTACTCTATTGTGTACATACACATTTTCTTCATCCACTCGTTTGTTAATGGCCACTTAGGTTGATTCCATATCTTTGTTATTGTGAATTTAGTGCTGCAATAAAAATGGGGTACAGGTATACCTTTGATATGACTACTTAGTTTCCTTTGAATAAGTAGCCAGTAGTTGAATTGCTGGATCATATGGTAGTTCTAGTTTTAGTTTTCTTGAGGAAACTTCACACTGTTTCCATAACAGCTATACTATATTTATATTCCATTCCTACTAATAGTGTATAAAAGTTCCCTTTTCTTTGCATTCTCATCAGAATCTTTTACTTTGTTTCTTTTTAGTAATAGCCAGCCCACATGGGATAAGATGGTGTTTTTGTTGTTCTTCTTTTTATTACTGTTGAGTTGTTTGAATTTCTTGTGTATTCTGGATATTAGTCCCTTGTTGGATCAATAGTTTGCAAATATTTTTTCCATTCTATAGATTTTTTCTTCACTCTGTTGATTATTTTGCTGCAGAGAATCTTTTTAGTTTAATATAGTCTAGTTTGTGCCTCTTGTCTGTCTTTCCTTTTGTTGTTTTGTGTTTTTGAAGTTTTAGCCATAAAATCATTGCCTAGAGCAATGTCCTGAAGCACTTCCTCTACATTTCCTTGAAGATGTTTTATAGCTTTGGGTCTTATATTTAAGTTAAGTCTTTAATACATTTAGTGTTGATTTTTGTATATGGTGAGAAAATTGGGTCTAGTTTTATTCTTCTGTATATGGGAAATCCAGTTTCACCATTACCATTTATTGAGGGGTACCGTTTCCACAGTGTATGTTCTTGGCACTCAAAAATCAGTTGGCTGTAACTATGTGGGTTTATTTATAGATTCTCTATTCTGTTCCATTGGCCTATGTGTCTGTTTTTTATAATACCACGCTGTTTTGACTACTATAGCTTTGTAGTATAATTTGAAGTCAAGTAGTGTGGTGCCTCAGCTCTGTCCTTTGTGCTCAGGATTGCTTTGGTTATGTGGTATCTTTAATGGTGCCACAGGAATTTTAGAATCTTTTTCTATCTCTATGAAGAATGTTATTTAGGGATTACATTGGATCTGTAGATTGAATTGGATAGTAATGTCCAATATTAAGCCTTGGGATGTATTTCCATTTGTATCCTCTTCATTTCTTTTGTGGTTTTCTTTGAAGAGGTCTTTACCTCCATGGTTACATTTACTTCTACAGTAGTTATTTTTTGTTGTTGTTGTAGCAATTGTAAATGTAGTTGTTGTCTTGATTTATTTTCCAGCTAGTTTGTTCCTGATATATACAAATGCTACTGACTTTTGCATGTTGATTTTATGCCTAGGAACTTTAGTAAATTTGTTTTATTAGTTATAAGAGTTTTTTGTGGAATCTTTAGGGTTCTCTATATATAAGATCATGCCATCTGCAAAGAGTGATCATTTGACTTCCTCTTTTTGAATTTTCATGTCTTTTATTTCATTTTCTTTCCTAACTGCTCTGGTTAGAACGTCCAGTCATTACTATATTGAATGGGAGTCTTGAAATTAGACATTCTTATCTTCCAGTGCTTAGACGAAAGGCTTTCTGCTATTCTCCATTCTGTATGATGTTAGCTCTGGGTTTGTCATATATGGCATTTATTATGCTGAAATATGTTCCTTCAGTGCCTAATTTGTTGAGGTTTTATCATGAGAAGGATGTTTAATTTTATCAAATACTTTTCTGCATCTATTGAGATGATCATTTAGTTTTTGTTTTTTGTTCTGTTGATGTGATGTATCACAATTATTGATTGGCATATGTTGAATCATCCTTGCATCTCTGGGACAAATCCCACATGATTATGGTGTGTTATCTTTTTGATGGGCTTTTGAATTCAATGGACAAGTATTTTGTTAAAGACTTTTTTGTCTGTGTTCATCAGGGATAGTTTTGTGTAGTTTGTTTTTGTTGTTTTTTGTGCTCGTGTGTGGTTTTCAAATGTGAGTAATGTTAGCCTTATAGAATTACTCAGTAGGAATTCCCTCATCAATGTTTTTTGAAATACTGTGAGAAGAATTCCTTTTATTTCTTTACAACAGTGTGAAAAATAGCTGTTATTTATTAATTGCTATAAGTTGACCTGTCTTAGCACTGCTTTTGCTGTATCTCATAGATTTTTGTATGTTGTGTTTTCATTTTTCTTTCAATAATTTGTTTTAAATTTTCTTCTTAATTTCTTCACTGACCTAATGATCAGTCAGGAGGATGTTTCTTAATTTACATGTGTTTGTACAGTTTCTAAACTTCCTCTTGTTATTAATTTACACTTCTAGTTCATTATGTCCTGAGAACATACTTGATAAGATTTTGATTTTTAAAAGTATGTTGAAACTTGTTTGATGGACTAACATATAGTCTATCCTAGAGAATGTTTCATGTGCTAATGAGAATAATGTGTATTCAGCAGCTGCTGGAAATAATGTTCTTTAAATGTCTGTTAGGTCCATTTGGTCGGTAGTGCAGATTAAGCCTGATGTTTCCTAGTCGAATTTCTGTCTAGATGATCTATCAAATTGCTTAAAGTGGGTTATTGAAGTGTCCAGCTATTACTGCATTGAGGTCTGTCTCTCTTTTTAGCTGTAATAATATTTATATATCTGGGTGTTCTAGTGTTGGGGGCATATATATTTATGATTGGTATATTCTCTTGCTGAATTGAGCCCTTTATCGTAAAATAATGACCCTTTTTGTTTTCTTTTATATTTTTATTTTATTTTATTTTTGCTTAAAGTCTTTTTGTCTTATATAAACATAGCTACTACTGCATGTCTTTGGTTTCTGCTTCATTGGAATATTTTTTCTGTCTTTTTTCTTTTCTTTTTTGAGACGTAGTCTTGCTCTGTCACCAGGCTGGAGTGCAGTGGCGCGATCTTGGCTCACTGCAACCTCTGCCTCCCGGTTCAAGTGATTCTCCTACCTCAGCCACCCAAGCAGCTGGGACTGCAGGCACCACACCCAGCTAATTTTTGTATTTTTAGTAGAGATGGGGTTTCACCATATTGGCCAGGATGGTCTCGATCTCTTAACCTTGTGATCCGCCCTTGTTGGCCTCTCAAAGTGCTGGGATTACAGGCGTGAGCCACCACCCTTGGCTGGAAACTTTTTTAAAAAAGAGACAGTGTCCTGCTCTGTTGCCCAGTCTAGAGTGCAGTGGCATGATTATAGCTCACTGTAACCTCGAACCCCTGGCCTTCAGTGATTGATCCTTCCACCTCAGCCTCACAAAATGTTAGAATTACAGACATGAGCAACCATGCCCAACCTTGGTACTACTAGAACCTGAAAAAATAATCTTGAATATATCCAGAAGAAATAAATATGAATGAATATATTTAAGAAACTTTTGAATCATTCAAAGGAGGATACGAGCTGCCAGAAATTAAAATGTATTTTTATAATTTACATATGTAATTCTTACATGGTATAACCATGGTCAGAAATAGGCATATTGTTGAGATTCATAAGTCTCCAAACACTCATAATATAGTAGTTCTTAAGTAAAGAAAACAGGGATTTTTCAATAATCAGATCTGGGACAAATGGCCAACCATCATCCAAATAATGTTTCCTTATTTCAAAATAGAATGTCAAAATAAATCCATGTGTATTAAACATCTTAATTTTAGAAATTATATCATAAAATGCAGATAAATGTAGGTAATTATCCATCTAAAGGTAAGAAAACAATTTTAAGCACATATGCAAATATAAAATCTGTTTAAAAAGGAGATATAAAATTATATAAACATTATTAAAAACTGTGAGTCAAAATTACATAAAATAAAATTTTAAATTAAGCTTCAAATTGGAAAACATCATTATGATACATGGGACCTGCCAAAGGCTAATATCATTGATAAGATAAATACTCAAATAAAAATATTTTAAAAGACAGTGAACTTATTTATCAAAAAAGTAGATATGACCAGTGCACTAATAAAAGTTCAAACTCACTATTCACAAATTGTGTATTTGTGCAAATACACAATTTCATGTATTTTCATGCAAATACATGAAAAGTAAAACATTGAAATGCTATTTTTAACTTATAAATCCGTAACTTGGTGAAAGTTTAGGAGAAGCTAATCTTTTAAATGCTGTTTGTGTTATACTTTATTACCATTCCTTTCTTGAATGCTGTTGGTTAATCTGTTTGAAACAGTGTCTCCAGGAATCCATTTTAAAGAAATAAATGAAGATAGGAAAAAAGGCAAGTGCATAAAATATTCTTTGTAGTTTGTTTATATAGCCAATAGAAAACATATAAAGTAGAAATAATTTATTAATAATTTAGTTCTTAGATTCTTGATTATATTATCAAAAAATCTTGGCATTGTGGGTAAAAAAGGAGACAGGAAGTAAAATACTTAAGACTTTTAATCTTATACAAAGGGAATCAATAGTATTTATTATTCAATTCTTGGTATTTCTAAGTAGAGATAGTTATTGTTAAGACAGATTTTTATAATTTGTGGGTCATTAATTACAAAATAATTTTCAGTTTGCTAAAATACTTCCACATTTCTAGTAAAAAGATAAAAAGTAATAATATAGTACATTTAGCATATGAAAGAATAAAAGAAAAACCATAATGAAACATTTACAAAGTAATAAACAATAAAACAGAAGTAAAGGCAAACATCTGATATGACAATTAAACTTCTTTAATAATAGAGAAAATTTTAGATAAAGATAAAATCAAACTTCTTGCTGTTAAAAAATAACTAACCATGAACAAAACACAGAAAAATTTAAAAAGTAAAGGGAGGACCAAAGATACATAGAATTTAAAAAATTAAGAATAACAACAGTTTTTAAAATCAAATCTATACATAATATGATAGTTACAAGACATAATATTAAATTCTACAAATAAAAATAACTTTTTAATGGAAACAATTCACAAAACTCGATTATATTGGAAAATTTTAGCATATTACTACTCTCAAGAGAGAAAACAGAAAAGAATATAAGTACCAAATATGCAAATAGTATAATTAGATTTGATAAATATATTTCCATTATTTTCCTCTATGATAAGAGAAATACTTTTTCTTCAAAATCCAAAACATTTTTACAAATTGATGATTTTAAAAGGCAAATTTAAATTAAAATATCCAAGCACAAGAAAATTTTTAAATATTCTCCTTCTAGAGTAAATAGAAATTTTCAATCAAATAGAAAATCAAGAACCCATTTGTAAACAATTCAAGAAACATCATTGCTGCTATAGCATGTTTAACCTTATGAATCATAAAGCTGCACATTGCAGCAAATTAATGTTTGAATTACTAAACTAGAGAATACAGTTACAAGCCTACAAACCAATCATTTAGGAAAATAGTTTTTAAAGTATGTCTAAAGAAAATAGAAGAAAGAGAGTAACAAAATTAAACAAAAAATTAATCAATTAGGTAGCAAGGAAACAATTTAAAAGCCATTTCTTTGAAAAATTCAATGAAATAAGTAATTGACAAGCATAATGCACAAAAGACAAACTCAATACACCAAATTAGGAATAAAGAAGCACCATAATAAGAAATACTAAGTTTGGATGCTCCAAGTTTATAAAGCTAAAATTATTTTTTTGTAAATCTAAATTTTTGGCCAGCACGGTGCCTCATCCTTGTAATCTCAGCACTTTGGGAGGCTGAGGCGGGCCAGATCACAAGGTCAGGAGATCAAGACCATCCTGACTAACACGGTGAAACCCCATCTCTACTAAAAATACAAAAAATTAGCTGGGTGTGGGGGCGGGTGCCTGTAACCCCAGCTACTTGGGAGGCTGAGGCAGGAGAATGACGTTAACCTAGGAGGCAGAGCTTGCAGTGAGCCGAGATAGCACCACTGTATTCCAGCTTGGGTGACAGAGCAAAACTCCGTCTCAAAAAAAAAAAAAATATATATATATATATATATATATATATATGTAAATTTTTCTAGAAAAAGTACAAATTTTCAAAGTTAAATTAATAAGCATATACTTTTGAAAAACCATAATGACCAATCAAAAGCTTTTCAAAGTATTATTTTTCAAAAAGACTAAGACATTCTTTCCAACATAAAAGGAACAGATAATTCTTATGCTATAAAAATTGTTCCAAGATATTAATTAAGTAGTTTTCTAGTTAATTTTATAAAGCTGTATAATCCTGATATCAGAATTTGACAAAGATGGCAAAATACAAAAAAGGATGAAATTGTATTTTTAAATATATTTTATTGAAAATTATGTTCAAGACTTGTTATAGAAAAATGGATTCAATGCCAAAGAAGTGTGAGATAATCATCCCCTGTAGAAGTTCAACAATGTACACCATCATATTGAAGAATCTATGATTCTGCAGTTATAAGTGTTATTAACTCAACATATTCCAAAATTATTTGGACAGAAAACGTATTTTTATATTACACTTACTAATATTTAAATGTTATATGTCTCTAATGCCTGATACGTAGTAGGTCCTCAATAAATTTTAGTTTGTTTGTTTGTTTGTTTGTTTTACCCTCTCTCATTCTGTTTTCAAGTGCTGAGCTTTCACACCTTGGAAAGTGAATGGCATTGATCTTCATGGTGACTATTCAGGCCTTTCCTAGATTAGTATGACTGACTACAGAGCTGACTAAAAATGTTATTCTCGACAATGTAAAAGTAAAGGTACAGCTAGCATAAAGAGGGAGATAGAAGAGAATTTGAAGACCTGGAGAAAAGTTAGGAAGTTCTAAGTTCTTCATTTTGCAAAATGCACATAGTGACCTGTGTACTTAGTGACCTTACTATGTACAGAGAACAGAAGAACAACGGAGGATTTATGAGTGACATTAGTACCAATCTATCAGAGTAGACAGTCAACAGACATTGGCCAAAGTTGGTAAATCAAGACTAGTCATATGAGCATACATTTAAAGATATGAAAGTGACCTTCGAAAAACCAACAAACAAGCCAGGCACAGTGACTCACACCTGTCCTCCTAACTATTTAGGGGGCTAAGGCAGGTGCATGGCTTGAGCCCAGGAGTTCAGAGGCAACATAGTGAGACCTTTGTTTCTAAAAATAATAATTTAAAAAAAAAAAAAGAAAAGAAACAGGAAAAGAAAAGCCCACAACCGAAACTAGTGAGTAGTTAGTTGTTGCCTTTGAGGAATAGAAGTCAAGGTGGGGTAGAGGGCTATTACTTCTCATTTCAAATTTTTTTCATTTTTTAAACCATGTATATGTTTTAGTGTGTTAAAACTTTTCTAATAGCGATGTCCAAATTTTGATTTTTAGCAGAGTTAGTGAAAGCCAGTGATTTAGGGTATAGATTAATGAAGGCACAACATGGCTTTTTGAACCTGATAACCTTCAGTTTAAGTCTTGGCTCTACCAACTGCTAAAACTGATTGGCTTTGGACAAACCACTAACTCTTTAAGACTCAGTTTGTTTCTCTGAAAATGTCAGTAATAATACCTTACACATAAAGCTATTTTAATCTTTAAAACTGAGAATATCTAAGGCATTTAGCACACATACAGAGGGTACTTAATATAAATTGTTTCATTTAATATAATAGTGAATATGTTATTATCAAGTATGTGTCAATTCTCAAGTATATGTCTCAAGTATATGTCAACTTATCTCTTGAATCTCTCTTTATGCACAAGTATAGGTATAGGTATGTAATATTTAAGTGTAAATTCTATAAATTCTATAAATACTAATGGTCCAGCAGTTTTTAGAGGCTTCAGAATGTTTGTTTTTTGTTTGTAGTAGGAATCATGATGTAATGAAAGAACCCAGTATTGGCTTTCACACACCCACATTGGGAAAGTCATTTAATCCAATTTAAGTCACTCCCCCTATAAAATGACATTGCTGGAGCTTTACCTGTAGGAAGGTTATAGTGAATCAGATGTTCAGTGGGGATGCTGGTCACCTCTAGGGCCCATGGCTGCAGAATAAGAGAATAATGTTGCCCATTAAACTTGGAGAAATTGTAGGATCCTACACATCAATTACAGCTCTACCTCAAAAGTTTGGTCTTGGAACTGAGGGAATTTCCTTGACTTCTGAAATGGAGCTTGGTTTGTTGAAAAAAAAGAAACAAACTAATCGTGCTTTCTGAGGCATAACAAGTCTGCTTACCTCTGCCAAATGAGTTTACTTATCTAAAATATGAGCATTCCTCTTAGTAAATTCAATTTCCTGCTAAATGATACCCTCATTTGTTATACAGCTGAGTTTAATATGTGTAATTCCACTGTAAAATTAATGGTTGTGCATAAAAATATGCTTCCTTTAAACTGACCTTCAGTTCTTTCATAAAAATATCATTGTTTATTCATCCTTTGTGTTGTTTTTTATTTTTCAAGTTATTCAAGAATAAATTGGAAACTATTCTGTTTGGAAATTTACTTGCAAAGAAGTTAGTTTTCAAGGTATTGTGACAAAAAGCCTTGAAAAATAACGAGGATGTAGGAGGCAGGATTAAGACTTTGAAGTTTAATTATATCTCTACAAAGAAAACTCTTGGCAAGTGTACTCACTCACCCATTCAGTAAATATTTATATGGGTAAGATTCATACAGGGATGACAAAAAGGATTCTTGCTCATAAGCTAGCAGGGGAGCAGCAGGTCTGAAGTAGGCCTGCTGGAAACGAAAGTGTAAATAAAAATTTAAAAGTCTTTATTTTCAAAAATAGCAAAATACAAAACAATTGAACATCACCAATTCAAATAAATTGACAAAGTTAATATACATTTAGAGAACATTTCCTTCTTTCTCCAATTCCAAATTTTCCATCTCCTTTTTTCCCATTAGTATTTGCAAGATTGATATAAAATTAAAAGAATGCAAATGATTTTGGTTGTACTGTATGATCACTTCACCTGAAGGAGCAGTGGCTTGCACCTGTAGTCCTAGTCCTAGCTACTGGGGAGACTGAAGCACGTGCATCGGTAGAGCGCAGGAATTGGAAGGCAACATAATGGGGCAACGTGAATGAGGCCCCCATATTTTTGAGCTGGGCCTTCTTGTTGAATTTAGGCTTCAAGAAATGCCTCAAACCGACTGCTCTGGTTGGAGTGTTCTGTTGACTCGTGCTGATTGTTCTAAAGGCTACTAAAATTGTGTTGCAATTCCAAGTTTCCATAATTCTAAAGGATTATCTTTGATCATCAGACTTAAATGTTTTGGGCTTCTTTGTTAGCACTACAGTATTTCAAAATATAAATCAACAACATTTGGAGAAAACAATATGCTAAAGAAATTATTTGTGTGGTTTATAGTAGTTGTTGATGACCTGCATGGTACTGAAATACGCAATGAAGACAACTATAGGAGCAAACTGATTCAGTGAAATAAAATAATGCAGAGACATTACAAATGACAGTAGCAGTTTAGTGTAACATTATAGGGTCATGTTGGTATGGTGGAAAGATAACTTCAGATTCAACCTGGTTTTAATCCTCTCTGTGCCCCTCCAAGGTTAAGCAATGTATCTAACCTCTCTCAGCCTGTTTCATTGCAAAACGGGGATTCAGATACTAAGAGTGCTATACAGATTAAGTAACACAATTTTTGGCGTGGCTGGTACATAGCAGAATTATGGGTTCCCATTGTAACCTTGAAAATCTCCTAAGCAAGGGTCCTCCTGTGCATTTGAAGGACTCTGTGGCCTCACTTAGGCTGCAGTGTCCTTCAGGTTATCTTTTCTAACCCAACTTTTCCTTTCATCTAGTCTTCTCCGGATTGTACCGGACTAACAGAATGCGGACAGAATTGGATGGTGAGCCAGTAGTAGCTGAACAGGATACCTCACCAGGGTGGTCTCTGTCTTAAGTCTGCTTTTCTTGGAAGGATTAAGCCTTTCTTTACAGCTATGGTGGAGGAGGAAACATATAGTACATAATAGAGCTAAAGATTAAAGATTTTTGACTGCTGAACCTACCAGCCCCCATCAGAAGAGCACCAGGAAGTCAGGAAAGAAGAAACTCTTGGCCGGGCGCGGCGGCTCACGCCTGTAATCTCAGCACTTTGGGAGGCCGACGTGGGCGGATCACGAGGTCAGAAAGTCGAGACCATCATGGCTAATACGGTGAAACCCCATCTCTACTAAAAATACAAAAAAATTAACCGGGCTTGGTGGCGGGCGCCTGTAGTGCCAGCTACTCTGGAGGCCAAGGCAGGAGAATGGCGGGAACCCGGGAGGCGGAGCTTGCAGTGAGCCGAGATCGCGCCACTGCACTCCAGCCTGAGCGACAGAGCGAGACTCTGTCTGAAAAAAAAAAAAAAAGAAAAAAAAACTCTTGGCTTGACTTTTTCAGTTGCAGAGAAACTGGGCTATCTGGCAAGCTGTCCCCGTGGCAACTCCCTGCGCAGGAGTCCCTCGGCCCTGTGATGCGGGCAGGTGGAGCACCAAAAGGTACCACACTCAGACTTCCTATCACTCATTCATCACTCTCTATTCCTGTTGTAACACCTACATTTATTGTAGACGTTCAGAAATTCACCTTTCAAACATGTTTTAGGAACACGTCATGTATATAAGTAGGAAGTTGCTTACATATATTAAATTAGGGGCAGCATTATATTTTACAATAGTTTTAAATTCACTGAATTCATAAAAGAACAATAAGGCATGTTAACATCAATTTTATTACTTTACAACCGTAGTCACTTATAGCGCCACACAAAAAGCACATGTAAATGAATAGTAGGAGAGCTATTAATTCCAAATTCTAATCCCCAATATAATTTGCTGCTATACATTTCTATATAAATTACTGTATTTCAAAGAAAAGGAGATGCTTAAAATGAAATCTTCCTCTCCATGTTCTGCTCCATCCTAAGTTCATTATTAAAATACACAGATGAAGACAGCTATGGGAGAAAATACTATAGAAGTAATACTTGAAGGAGCCCAAAGTATGAGTTAATTTTTAGCAGTATTTTCGTACTCTAGACACATGACACAGTTCAGAAATTACTTTGAATATAACCATGTGTGACAATAGAGACAATTGTTCTTCTAGAAGTACAGCTAATATATATCAATAAGCACAAGGCAAAATAAAGTGAAATAAGTAAATGATATAAAAAATTCATATAAATTAAAAAGTTCAAAATTAGTTTTATCATCTGCATCTTCCATTATATGTTTCAGTATATTTGTTATCAGTTATATTATCTAATGCCTAGGGCCAAAAACAAAGTAGACATTTTTTGAAAGGAGAAAGAAATTACAAATTTAGAGCTCTTTTGATTACAATTTATTTGTTTGCAAAATGTCCACCAATTAGAACACATGACTTCCAGTTATCATGTTTCTAAAGTTGAGTTTCCTTGCCTGGCCAGTATTTGGGTTGTAGCAGATGATCACTTGTAGTGCAATTTTCCTTTTGGAATCTTGTAGACACCATTGTTCTTTCTCTCTTCGTTATAAAACTTCTGTGTTTTGAAACATAATTTTTCTTTAAAATGAAAAGTACTGCAATGCTTAGGAAAATTGACACTGTGCCCAGTATCACAGTTAGTCCCAGATATATATGTCTAGAAGAAGAGAGAATCTCTGTTAGAATTATTGCAACTACCCAACTTCAGAGAAAATTTAAAAGGTAGGTAATAATATCATTCTGATGCTTTTCTTTAAGAATGCAGATTTGGTGGTTTATATAAAAGACGATTTTATGAATACTGACAGACCGTTGAAGGCAGTTTATAAAATAAAGCAATGTCTTAGTAGCACCATCATTTTCAGTTACTACTAATTACATAATCAGTTTTATCCTTTCTGTAAATTATTTCCTTAGACCAGGTAACCATATCCCTGTTTGCCTAGAACAGCCCCGGTTTATGCTGGTGTTGGCCCAGTGTAATTTTCATAGTGCTCCTTTTCACATTCAAAAGTACCCAGTTTTGAATGATAAATTATGTGGCTACCCTATCCTCAGACCTTTCCCAACTTCATTTCTTTGGAAAACTTGCATGAAGCAATGCTAAGGGGAACTGGAGCTCTGAGTAAAGCAGAGTGATTTCAGAATAAACCAGTTATTTAAATCAGTTTATTTCATGAGAAACCTATAGTTCTATGCTTTGTCAGAAGATGCTAAGATATGGAAGGGCAGGTTGCATGTCTCATTCTGGTTACCTTGAAAACATACTCTCAATCTCTGATTGAGTTGCATTGTCTCTACATTACAGTTAATACAGCCTTAGCAAAAATGTGAGGAAATCCTAAACTATACTCACAGATTGGGTCCCTTTCAAAAACCAAAATAAATTTCACGCATAGCATCAAAACCTATTAACTCAAACAGATTTATTTGAAATGGTGTACCCAATTCACATCCAACTAAGATGGTTCAGTACCAGGTTTATTTCTCTAGAAAATGCTCAGCTTGTAAGTCTTTTAAACAATCTTCCTTGCTTTTAAGCCATTGAAGCATTGCTTTAAGCAATAAGGGACTAAATGTTTGATGAGCTGAACTGAATGACACCATAGTGAAAAAGCCATGCCACCCAACCCCCATATACACTCACCCACACAGAGAAAACCTTTTACTTTTGTGCATTTCAAGTACGAGAATAATTGAACATCAGTTTGGCAATAAAAGCCGGACAGATTTAGAGCCAAATCCAACTCTTGCCCAGGGGGATTATATCTGACGTAAGTGGTACAGTTTGGCTCAGTTTGAAAAAGAATAAAATCAAACCCAAAATGTGACCTAAATTTAAATGCCTCTGAATTTCAGGGAAATACTTGCCCATTTGTGTGCATAAACTTTCAAAATTCTACTCTATTCTGGACATTTTTGTCATATTTTAAAAATGATTACTCATTTAAAATGGGAGTCAAGGTAATGAATAGGGACAAAAATCAAAGATCTAATCAAATAATAATATAATTATTCTATGATTACAGATCACACTTTTTGATTAGACTATTCTTTACCTTACAAGCAGTGAAATGACATGAAAACTTGTTAGTGTCAGTGGCATTGTGTAAATCTGGGATGCTGTAGCAGTGAGATGCGGGAATGCTTTTGATTTGGTACCTGAAGACATTTGAATCATATAATCTGCATGATCCTCTACTTCCACATCTTTTAAATCCCCATTTGAGGCATGAAGTATCAATCAAAACTCCAAAATATACTGGAGCTGGGATTCCTGCTGTGAGGAAAACAACTGCTGTTAAAAAACATATGCACATCTTTTTGTCTATGAATGATTATCTGAAACCACTTACTTTAATTTAATTACTGTTTTGGAGATGAAAGGCCATCAATTACATGCTGAAATCTCCAAAACCTCTCTCTAATCCAGTCTTTTCTCATAAGCTCCAGAATCATGCAGTAACTGCCATTTATTTTTCTCCAGAAGCATGTCACTCAGGTACTTCAAACTCAACATGAGCTCAACTTCTTCCCCTACAGACCTGTCCCTTTATCAGTGGAAGCCCAGTCATTAAAGCAGACTTGGGAGTCATCATTGAGCCTTCTTTCTCTCCTCTGTCTGGCTATCACTATATTTAATTTATCCCTCAAACATACCAATTCTACCTACTAGGTATATCTTAAACAGTTTCTCTTCTTTCCATTCCCACTGCCACTCCTTCTACCCTAACATAAAGCAACAGCCAATTCATGATTTCTTGGCTTCCTTCATTAACCTTCTCGAATCTAACCATCATACAGAGATTGCATCACTGAATTAAGTAGGTGACTTCCCAAGACATCGCTTCCAAAAGAAGAGTAGTTAACTGAACACTGGGTTATTCTACTTTTGTGGCCTCGCTTTGGGCAAGATTGTTGTCTTATATTTCAGAATGCAATTTTCTTGGATTTCTTTCAGTGACTAAAATGTTCTCTCTTCTTGTCTCAATGCCTTGTGTAGTTTCCTTTATCCCAAGCAATACTTTTCTCTTCTTTACCTTCTTAATACACACTCACTTTTAAAATCTCAGTTTGAACGTTTTCCTTCATGGTAGGTTATTTTGATGAACTAAACTTGTTTTACATCTCATAAAACTTTTAATACTCCTGTAATAGCTTGTCGAATTGCCTTCTCTGCTAGACTATAAGCTCACCGTGGTAGGAAACCTGTCCTTCTTTTTCAAGCTATAAACCCTCAGAAAATGTTCAGAATTTAATCCCTCCTTAAGAGAAAAGGTATCTCTAGTGTACAAATATTAATGAAAGTATCTTAAGTAGTTGTTCATAGCTCAGGGTATATTTTATGTGTTCTAAATTGGTGGTTCATTAACATCTGTTATTTAGTTCTCTTAAGAACTATATTGTCTGGCAGTTCATGGTCATAGTTGGCTGGAGTTGAGCAGGAGCTGCCTCCATGCCTCACTCCTCACCCGCTGCCTACACTTGGAGTCCACCGCGAGTCCATACAGCTTTCTCTCTGCCTACATCACTCATTTCCATCAACAGCCTGCTTGTTTCTGGCATTTGAGTTTTAACCTTTTTATATGTTTTCTTCGGTTATAAAATTGCTTTGTAGGTTTATATTGAATAAAATAATCTCACTAAATTTTTTAAATCATCTAATAATATTTATGACACTTCTAAATTCCAGAGATTATCCATTTGTTATTTGAAAACAAATGAAAATATTTAAAAATATTTTCTGGCCAGGCGCAGTAGCTCATGCCTATAATCCCAGCACTTTGGGAGGCCACTTTGGGAGGGTGGATCACGAGGTCAGGATAGAGACCATCCTGGCTAACATGGTGAAACCCCATCTCTACTAAAAATACAAAAAAAAATTAGCCGGGTGTGGTGGCGGGTGGGTGTACTCCCAGCTACTCAGGAGGCTGAGGCAGGAGAATGGTGTGAACCTGGGAGGCAGAGCTTGCAGTGAGCAGAGAGCGCACCACTGTGCTCCAGCCTGGGCAACTGAGCAAGACCCCATCTCAAAAAAAAAAAAAAGAATATATATATACACAAACACACACACACATATTTATGTAAAGGTTTACCTAAACTTTGCAAATACTCATGTAAAAATTGATTCAATCCAGACTCATGGGTGGCTGCCAAAGTTTTGAGTGAAAGATTTTTGGGAAACAGAATGGTGACATAATCTCGAAGTGTCAAATTATAGATAACTTATTAACTGCAGAAGGATTGTTACAATGGAGAAAACTGGTGGACACCACCTTCACCAAGGGACCAAAATTAAAATCCCAGTGATGGCATAAACTGAACTGATGTGCTTCCTGATGTGATTTACTAAGCATCATGCAAATCATCTGTGTAGTATTGCCACCAACAATATTTTACCTGGACATGCTCAAAAGCAAACACATCCAATAGGTGGGATATTTTACAAAACAACTGGCTTTGCCTCTTGAAAAAAAAATGTAAATGTTGCAAAAGAACAAAAAAATAAGAATGAGGAATTTTTGGAGATAAAAAAGGTAACTAAACACAATATGTGGTCTTTGATTTTGGATCAAAAGAGATAATAAAACACTATAGAAGACACTATTGTTATAATGAAAGAAATTTGAATGAGGAATTATATTAGACAGAGTAGCATATCAATGTTGAATTTCTGAAGTGTGATAATGGTATTGTGGTTATACAGGACGACAGACGTGCTCTTGTAGAAGAATACAAGTCGAGGACTTTAGGACTGAAGTGTCAGCATGTTCACTACTTATTTTCAAATGATTCAGCAAAATATTTGTATGCTCAGAGAAACAGAGGAGAGAGATTTCTGGTTTTTGGACACAGTTGATAAATCCCAGTAAGAGTTTTACAATTATTCATTGTCATTTAAATTTTTGTTTTGTAGATTTGAAATTTTCACAACAAATGGGAGAGAAAGAAAGAGGGAAGTGAAACCTATGGATTAAAAAAGATTCTAGCAATATATCACCTAAATGCAATTGTGGACCTTGTTTGGTTCTTGATTGAAACGTGCATGTATAAAGAAACATCAGATACTTTAAAGAATTTGAGCAGTAATTGGGTATTTGCTAATATTAAGAAGTTATTTTTTAAGATGCAAGAATCACCAGATTAAAACAAGTCATTATGGTTTTGATTAGAAGAGCACACCAAACATGTTATAGAAGAAATGCAGTAGTCTGAGACTTACTTCAAAATAAGCTAGTTGGGGTAAGTACTTAGGCACACAGATGTCCTAAGATGAGCTGTGTGTTGATAACTGTTGAAATTGGGTAATGGATAAATGGGAGTTCATTGCTATCTTTGCTGTATACAAACAAAGTTCTTGCTATCTTTGTATATGTTTCCATTTTAAATAACAAATGATTGTAGGAATATCTAATTTAATCTATTTTGCATGAAACCCCATGAACAAGAAGAGCAGAAAATTTATCTAGCATTCAGTTTGGATTATTTGGTGCCTCAAAAACCAACCAAATAGATGATTTACCACTTAAAAACTTCTGGTGATAACCAATTTTACATTACCTTTAATGATGTGAAGACAAGCCAAAAGATTCAAATGTTCGCCGTTTTCTATACATGGTTTAAGATTATTGTAATAGAACATTTTCAAAGATTCACAAAAGCAGAGAGAATGATATAATTAATCCTCATGTACCATCATAGCTTTGACAATTATTAATGTTTTGCCATTGCTGTTTCCTCTCTCTCTCCACTCTGAAGTCTTTTTTTTTTTTTTTTTTTTTGAGACAGAGTCTGCCTCTGTCACCCAAGCTGGAGTACAGTGGCACAATCTCAGCTCACTGCAACCTCTGCCTCTTGGGTTCAAGCAATTCTTGTGACTCAGACTCCCTGAGTATCTCGGACCACAAGCGTGCGCCACCATGCCAGGCTAATTTTTGTATTTTTAGTAGAGATTAGGGTTTAGCTATGTTGAAACCAGGCTGGTCTCGAACTCCTGGCTTCAAGAGATCCACCCGCTTCAGCCTCCCAAAGTGCTGGGATTGTAGGCATGAACAACTGTGTCCAGCCTGAACTCTTGTTTTAATATTTTAAAGGCTATCTGAGACACCATGTCATTTCAATTATGTATATTTCAGCATGCATCTCTACTGATGACATTTTTTAAAAATGTGACTGCTATGTCATTCTCACACCTAACACGTTTTGTAATACTTTCATAGTTTTATATAAAATGTAGTACATATTCAAGTTTTTGGATTGTCTCCAAGGATTTTTTTAATTCATTTGTTTTTATAAGGATCCAAACCAAATAAATACATTACATTTAGTTGATGACTCTTTATAGCAATATACACTCTTCACTTTTTTTTTCTTACTAATGGTTTTTGAAGAAAAGACACCACCAAGTCCTATAGGATATGCCACAGTCTGGATTTCATTGCTTCTTTATAACATTATTTAATTTATTCCCCTATCACCCATCTTTCCTAGAATCTGGTAGTTAAGTCTTGTTAGATTCAGGTTCAATTTACTTCAGGCAAACGTACTGTGTATTTTTTTATTCTGTCCCAGTTAGAAGGCACATGCAACTTAGTTGCCACTCTTAGTAATGCTAAGATGGGCATGAAGTTCAGACTAGGCCAGTCTGATCCCTCCATTATGAAGTTGTTCATCAACTTTCATCTAAAGCTTTTAACTATTTTTAAGGCCACAAGACAGGATTTTTTTTTTTTTAATCTATACTTCTTCAGAAAGTATTTTTGGGTTTTTCTCTAAAAAGGTATTTTCCTTAATTGACTAATTTGGATACTTTGACATACAGTTAATAGAAGAAAGGCAGGATAAATCATTTTTTTCTCCTTTATTTATCAATTTTCAGAATAATGACTTGATGTCCTGATATTCTCCAAATTTTAAAAATATCATTATAAACTCATGTGTTTTAATATATTCTATGTATTTCAATAAACTGCAGCCATTATTGTTACTACTGCTACAACTATTTTGAGTTTCAATTTATCTCACCTTGAGGCCAATCTCCTCAAATTGGTTCTGTTCCCTTGTGATATATCCTTCTTAGGCTGTGATAGCGCATTCATTTTCTAGTATAAAAAGATGTCCCATAACCATCTTATGCATTTTCTACCCTAGGCCTTGAACCAGTCATTTCTCCAAGGTGCCATATCTTTTACTGTGAGATTATATTTAGATATCACAGATTTAAGTGTTGTGGTGTTCATTTCTTCTGGGTTTCAAAGTTTCCAAAGTTTTCAGGAGATGGAGCTATAAAATACACATTATTTTAAAATAAAAATATGTGAGTTCAAATTTAAGAATGAGATTTATTTAATTTTTTTTTTTTTTTTTAGATGGAGTCTTGCTCTGTCACCCAGGCTGGAGTGCAGTGGCATGATCTTGGCTCACTGCAACTTCTGCCTCCTGGGTTCAAGCGATTCTCCTGCCTCAGCCTCCCTAGTAGCTGGGATTGCAGGCACGCGCCACCACGCCCAGCTAATTTTTGTATTTTTAGTAGAGATGGGGTTTCACCATGTTGGCCAGGCTGATCCGAACTCTCGACCTCAGTTGATCTGCCTGCCTCAGCCTCCCAAAGTGCTGGGATTACAGGCGTTAGCCACCACACCCGGCCTTTAAATTTTTTAATTTTATTCTTGTATCACTTTTCTGTTTTACTAAAAATATTGATTCCAAGTAATCTTAACATATTTCAATTGCTTTATCTTAAAAATATAATAGTTTCAACATAAAAATATTGATATTAGTACTAATAATAACTACAAATCCAGTTAATCTATGAGGATTTGGTAAAAACTTTTATCTTTTAAGGCATTTAAAGTTTTTCATGTATGCTTATTTAACCAACATATGCTTACGTTAAATAGTTTCAGTTTAATATTTGGTTATTTTAAATTTTATTTTCCGTTATATTAAAACTTTGTATAATTTTGATTAAACAATTACATAAAAAGTTACATTTACAAAGTCTTACTTCCATCCTGAACTTTATCCCTCTTCCCTTTCTTCTCCTACAGGTATAACCATTTTTTAAAATTTGTTTTTAGTTTATGCTTTCATTTTTTTTAATAAAAAAGAGCAAAATGCCTTTGCACATGCATATAATGTTTACACGGTTCCACACATAACACCAAAAACATCATACAATAAAAATTGTTCTCCATTTTGCTTCTTTTTACTTAATACGATATAGTAGAGATCGGTTGGTAACATTAGATAGATTTTCCCCATTCATCCTTACAGCTCTGTTATGTGTGTGTACTACAGTTTATTCAACCAATCTCCTACCGATGGACATTTAGGTCACTTCCAGTTTTTTGTTATTATAAAAAGTCACAATTATTGCACCTATTCATAATGATTAAATTTATTTTATAATTTTTGCTAGCAAATTTTTGGTATAATTCTTAGAAGTAAAGATATTAGGTTAAAAGGTAAATATATATATATATATATATGTAATTTTACCTGTTATTGCCCAATAAAGAACATCATTTTCCCAACAGCAATGTGTAGGCATAATCTATTTTTCCATACATTGCAAACAAAATTTGGCAATTTGTCAACCTGATAAGAAAGGTGGTTCTAACTTGGCTCTTTTTATGAGTGGATTTGAGCATCTTTCTATATATTAAATGGCAATTACATTTATTTTTCCATGAAAAATTCACATCTTTGGCTCGTTTTCCTACTTTGTTGCTTGTTTTCTTCTCAAAACTTAGGAGTTTTCTTTATAATAGGAATATTAGGCAATTGTCTGTTACATAAATTGCAAGTTCGTCATTTGCCATTTGACTTTGCTTATGATACTTTTGCCAATTTCAAATATTATTTTTGTCAAATCAATTTTGTAAACCATTTGTTTATGTTGGAACAATTTTTGCTCTGTAGGCTCCATCTGTATTCCCAAAGACAGGTAGATATGGGGACCAATTCTTGCCAGGCATATACTACAGGCTCAATATATGACACTTTTCTAGCTAATACCTATTTTCATATTGTAGAATTAGGGCTAGTCATGATGCCACATAACCCTATTTTTGTTTCTTTTTCAATGTTGTCAGGATTCTATTATCTTGCTATGCAACCATTTTACAGCAATATCTATGTAAACCAAATTTAATTTCAGATTTGTAAAGCTTTGAGTTTGTTCTTGTTTCTGGGTTGTTCCTTTCTGACAAATGGCAGTGAAATATTCAAAATTATTTTATTTTATTCTTTAATATATAAACTCTTTAAGGATAAAACTTTAAGGATAAAAACCTTATTTGTCTCATTCACTGTTTAAGGATAAAACTCTTTAACAATAAAACTGTTTAAGGATAAAACTCTTTGAGGATACAAACTTTGTCTCATTCACTGTTTCCTATGGGTTTTAACCAATATATATTTAAAAATTTGGTAGTCACAAAAAACATTTCAATTGCAATTTAAAGTATGACCTACTCAAATTTATTTGCTTGGTTTAAATAATACCTTATCTTTCTCCCTAATGACATAAGGGATAAGCATTGAGAGTAACTCAAAATAATTATTTCCATTTTAAGAATTGAAAAAATTATATTAAGGCTTCAGCCTTTCTTACTCATTAATTTCTGAGAGCTGTCTTGTAAAAGCCATGGGTTTTCTGAGAACACACAAGTGCTAGAAAAGGTAAGATTGTTAAACAAAAATTGTGATTAATTATTATTAATCTCACAAAATCTCTGTTATATCTGGAGCACAAAATAGGCAATACATTTCTGTAACAAAAGAAGAAAGGAGTCAAGAAAAGGAGGAAGGGAATAAATAAATGAAGAAAGAAATAAAAAGGACTATGAACTTTGCTACCTACAACATATATTTATGCATGGCAATTCTGTAAAAATATTTAGAAAAGTCTTCAAAATACACTTACGGTGGCTACCATAAATTAAAGCATAGGTTAACTTACCAAGAACTCTTATTGATAATGTGTAGATACCCAAGGCAAAAGACTTAAGCTGTGGCTTAATACACCTAAAATCAACAAAAGCACCATTACAAGAAATATATAATCCATTAAAGCAAATAGAAATTTGAATGATAATCTGCCTAACATGCATGAAATCATGTTAGAATTCAAGTGCCATTTATGTTGAACCCATTGTTGTGCTAACATAGGGAGGGCAAAATATGTAAAAGCCATATTCCATTTCACGCAATGATATAAGAAGTTTATAATTAATATTTCTAGAAACTAAATCACCCATACATGCCATATTCATATGGTGCTGATAAAGTCAAAATTTAAGTTTAATCACCAAAATAGCAAAGATTCAGAATAAAACTCAAATTTCTAAGAAATTGTTAGAATTTGAAGCAACAATAAATAATTAATAGCCTACAATTTTTATGGTTTTTTGTCTAAAAGCACAGGGCCAAATTGATCAGAGTTGATATAATCACTGTGGCATGCTAAAAAGTTGTTGCTAAATAGAGGGAATTTTAAAAAATCAGAAAAGTGCAAAACACCTAAATAATAAGTGTCATTAATCTGACTGTAAAGCTTAAACTGATTGGCCTATGAAATTTAATAGTAATAGTCATGGTGATATATAAAATAACTGCTGAGTGTTAACCATGGTATTAACTACTTCTTACATATTATATCTTTTAATTTCTGTTTAAAAGAGGCAAAAAAAAAAAAAGACACGCCTTTTCTTCTGACATCAAAATTCACAATAGTTAATATGACGGACTAGTGGTTAGAAAGATGCTTTCTGTGGTAAGTAACCTGATTCTACACTTGGCACAATATAAGAAGATGTTGAAGAAGTAGCCACAATGTTCTGGAAAGTCTAGGACAATGTTTTGCCATTTTGTCAAACTCAGGCTGCCATTTGTAAATGTAACTATCTCATGTTCTCCATGCTGTATTTCCCATGATTTGATGAAAGCTGTTTTGAGAATAGCAGATTTGTGGTTAATAAGTTCTATTTTCTGTTTGTCATTTCTAAACAATTTCCATGATAAAAACTGTGGGAAATAAAAAAATGTACACAATACTTTGCTTAGTCTTACTTTAGGAAAAAAATTAGTATTCATCCTTAAATATATGAATTAATTTGAAAATCACCCAGTCCATCTCATAAATATATAGAAACATTTGCAAAGCTAAAGCTAGCTCAATTAGGTTGAAAATATTATAACTGAGGCTCCTGTTTTCAAAACTATTTACAATTTGGATTCATATAATTTTTACAGATGTATGATAGCATAATCAGTAAAAAAAAAATTCGAGCACAAATTCTGCTTTAATATAAGAAAAACATTATAGGGAATTTGAATGGAAATATAAATACAGGAACAAGGAAATATGTAGTGCTTGTCACTATTAAAGTAGTTATACAATTCTCACTCAGGTGATGTTGGTTAACAAATCACTATGTTTTAGATCCCATTAATTACATTAGAAAGTGACTTACATTTAAAACCGTTATTTTTAAAATAGAAATATTTATAATATACCAGAAATCAATTTACTTACTATTTAAACTTATGATAAAGATTTTATGTGTCAAATTATAAATATGCAAGAAGCTACATACTGTTACAAATTTTTTTAGGGTTTTATAAGCAAAAATGGTTGAAGTCATTGATATGGTCTGGCTTTGTGTTCCCACCCAAATCTCATCTTGAATTGCAATCCAAATTTTAATCCCCGCATGTTGGGAGAGGGACCTCTTTGGAGGTGATTGGCTCATGGGTGTGGCTCCTCCATGATGTTCTTGTGATAGTGAGTTCTCACAAGATCTGATGGTGTTGTAAGAGGTTCTTCCCTCTTCACTCTGTACTTCTCTCTCCTGTGCCTTGTGAGGAAGGACTTGTTTCCCCTCCCCTGACTATTGTAAGTTTCCTAAGGCCTCTCCAGCCATGCGGAACTGTGAGACAATTAAACCTCTTTCCTTTATAAATTACCCCATCTCAGGTATTTCTTTATATCAGTGTGAAAATGTAATAATACAGTCATTAACATCATGGATTAGGAGCCTCAATTTACCCAAAAGCCATGAAATCCCCCACAGATAATTCTAGTCATGGCAAAAATATACAGATAAAGCAATATATAGATATATATAATAAATTCTAATATTATTGTATTAGATGAGCCTTAAAATATTTTATAAATTGTATTTCCCATGATTCGGTGAAAGTATATTTAATCTAAAACGCATGTTACCTATGCTAATTAATATTATCACCAGCGTTAGAAGTTGGATACTACATTTATTAAGCAATTCTAGTGATGTAGGCACTAACATTGCCTCCTAGACCAATAGTTTGCAAACATTTTTAACCAAGAAAACTTCTATTCAGCCACATTTTTGTATAAATACCCAAAGTGCAATAACATATAAAAGTGAAACAAGGATATGGGACAAGTTTCTTGAAAAAAACTAAGAGGAATCATAACGATTCCACAGAAAAAAATTTAAATCATTGCTCGAGATGATTGTGTCTTATATTAAAGTTAGAATAGGGAGAATCAGTGCTCACCTCAGAAGTAATATGTATCCAGGTATGCCACCTAGGGATAAAGTATAGGATGTGATGACTGAAATTACAAGGAAATACAGAAACATTTGGGGACATCCATTGTCTTTCTGACATCTTCCCACTATGCCTGAGGAATTTCCGGATTTAGAAGCTGCAATTCCCACACATGTGCAGTTGTAAAATATCTGTAACACAATAGGGAAAAGTCCAATTATTTCAGTAACATTTAAATAAAATTAAAGATAGTCACTTTAAAAATTTTTACAGCACCATAGCCATGCGTTACATAAACAATGAGGAAATATTCTTTTATTTTTCTGTTTTAGAGTATATTGAGCAAAGCAAAATCTATACAGATACAACATTTCATTATCTAAATAGCAGATGGTTGATCTACAAACTACTAATCCTATACAACAATCTCAAAGCAAATCCTGCCTAATCTAACCATACCTTACCTCCTTCACTACTACTTCCAATTCTAAGTAACCATTATTTCTTGCCTAGATTGCTACAATGCTCCCTTTATGCTCAACTCGTTTCCACTCTTACCATGCCTACTGGCCCTGCTATTTTCTCTGCCCAGGCAGCTCTTCTCCTTGGTGATTACACAGCTGGCATCCATACCTTAGTTCTCTTTACAGAGGTTTTAATAGAGAACTTCCATGACTACCCATTAAAAAAAACAAAAACAAACAAACAAAAAACTCCCATCTCTCCATTTTCTTATTCTAATTTACATCTTTTTTTACAGGGCTTCTTGCTGCCTATCAGGATATCCTATATTTACTTATTTTTAAAATATACTTTCCCAACAGAATGTAACCTCTATGAAAGCAGAAACTGCTGCTTTGTTATTATGCAACCAGGGAATGGAATAGGCTCTCATCTTAGGCATTTGACAAAACTTGGTTAAGTAAATGGGCACAATTTGAGGATATGACATAATTTACAGTGGCTATGAGAAAAAAATGATTCTGGTGCATAAAACTAAACTAAATTTTGACTGAAGAGAGACAATTTGTATAACCCAATAGTTTATTATTGAGTAAACTCAATAGTTTATTTCTGTAAATTTTATTTATGAATGTGTACATATAATGTTATCATTTTAATCACAAAAGAGTTTGTGAGTTTTTAGACAATAAATAAAGCTGGAATTTCCTTTTCTAAAATAGTAGTAATATAGATTTTTTGTAATGTCAAGTTGAAACCTTTGAATCTTAATTCTGGTTGCCCACTAGGTAGATGAGTTAAGCAAGTCCTTTGTATCTCAGTGCCTCAGTTCTCATATGAAGAAAATACTGAAAATAATGCAAATTATTTTAGGACCATGAGATTTGAATGTAATTTTGTTCTTAGAACACCAATCTTTAGCCCTTCCTTATAATGTCTTTTATAAATGGTAGCTCTCATTACGAAAAGCCTTCATGCAGCTGTGAGCAAAAATAACAGTAGCTGAAAGAAAAATAACAAAGAAAGAAAGCAAAGACAGGAAGAAAAGAGAAGCATGAAAACGTATTTCAGATGAGTAGGTAGTCTTATTCATCGTTGCTAGAAACCAATCCTTTCTGCTCTAAATAAGTCAAAATAATAATACAATGAACAGAGTCAATCAACAAACATAGCTGTATATCTGTGGATATACAGCCTAAGCATTCATATCTAATATGTAAATAAATGAAATATATGTGTGGTCTAATTTTCTGCCCTCTAGGATTGTCAAATAAAGGCATATGTAAATAAATGAAATAGGATTTGTAAATACATGAAATATATGTATGGTCTAATTTTCTGCCCTCTAGGATTGTCAAATAAAGGCATATGTAAATAAATGAAGTAGGATTTGTAAATACATGAAATATATGTATGGTCTAATTTTCTGCCCTCTAGGATTGTCAAAGAAAGGCAAATTTAATCAGTCACAAATAGGAAGCAGTCTCAAAGAGCAAGGATAAGGAAGAGTCTGGGACAAGAATGGAAAGGTGTGCTTAGAAGAATGAATCTGTTAACGATTTAAGTACTTTATATCCTTCACAATTGCTGTCTGCTAAGGATTGAATATTTGTCCAAAGTTCGTATGTTGAAATCCTAACCTTCAATGTGATGGTATTTGGAGTACAGCGTTTAGGAGGTAATTAGTTCATGAAGGTGGAGTCCTCATGAATGTGATTTTAGTGCCCTTATAGAAAGAGACAGGAGACCTGTCTCTCCCTGCCTGCTCTCTGCCATGTCAGGATAGAAGGTGAAGATGGCCATCTACAAACCAGAAAGCGGGTCCTCGCCAGGCACCATATCTGCTGGCACCTTGATCTTGGGCTTCCCATCATCCAGAACTATGAGAAATAAATGTTTGAAGCCACCCATTCTATGGTATATTTGTTATAGCAGCCTGGACTGACTAAAACAGATTCCTACCTATATTTCCTACCTCTTCTCCCTCTCCTGCCCTATGGAAACCTTCCATTCCAGCCCACCTGCCCTTTCATTATTATACAAATTGGCTTGATTTTCCAAACAAAGTTGTCCTAGAACCATCAATCTCCTCATAATCAGATCCCTGACCCCAAGGTCTAGAATCTCTGGACCTAAGCCTCCTAATACTGGCATCTATTTGTCCATCCCCAAAAACCTCCAAGGACCACTGGTCTTGGGGTCAGAAGACAGGGACCTGAAAGCGTATCTTATATGATCATATGACAGACATTCTCATTCAGGGCTAACACTTCTTAAAAGCAAAATGAGAGAAATAGACTACATAATTACAAAAGCTCTTCCACCCTATTTCGTGACTCTAATTCTCACTCACTCCAACTTTTTCAGCAACTCCAGTACTACTAGGAATAGTTATAACATTTTATTTTTCTACATAAAAGGACCAGGCAGCAGAGGGGTAAGCCTCCCACTAGTAGTTGTCTGCTGTGAGCCCCCATAGAGTTTTGTTGTTTATTTTGTAACAGGACCATCGCCATATACTTGAGAGGTGATTTCTTACAATATTTTTCCCACTCCTGTTGGAGGTTTGACAACCAGCAAGACAAGCTGAAACATATGTGATTCCATTTTCACCACACATGGGTTCCCATTTTGTCTCTGAACATTTGCATCTTGAGTTGCAATCTGAAAAGAGAGCTCGTTCATGATAAGAGACAGGTTTGGTTCTGAAAAGAAATATAACAATATAAAATATTACCTCTTGGCAGGTAGCACCCGAATATTTTCAAAAAAATCAATGTTCTTGGGTGATATAAATGATACTACCAACAAAATTTGCCTTTTAGAAACACAGTGGTCATCAGAAATGCCAGCTTCTGGTCATGAAATGTAAGTTTACTAATAAAAAACTTTCTTTTGAAAGTTATCTTTAGAGGTTTACAAATTCACATGATGTCCAATTCTTAGCTTATAGGTTTTAGTCTACTGTCCCTAGGATCGTCTAATATATTTCTGTGCAAAAGTGTACAAAAATAGCTAACAAGGTAGAAAAGTAAAATTTTAGAGCAATTTATGACATTACTTAAATGCATCACAGGTGGTGTGTGTGTGTGTGTGTGTGCAAATTTCATTCAGAATTGTTGTCTAAGTGTGAGTGCAATGGCTGTTGCTAATGGTCCAGTAAAAGCAAAAATAGCCAATCAGTTATCAGGTAATTCTCTTTTGGTGTTTACAGGAGTTACATGTCCTCTTGCATATGTGTTACCAATAAGTGCATTCCCAGTTCATTCAACCTTTCTCCCGTGTGTAGTGCTCTTTCTTAGAGAAGAAAGAGCAGTGTGTAGTGCTCTTTCTTAGCTGATAGCATCCTTTCTTGCTCAAATTCACAAGTAAGTTCAATGACTTACACATTTATTTGTTCATAAAATTTTACTGGAAGCCTACTAAGTGCTAGCTCTGGGAGAATAGGAGATAGTTACAAATATTAATGAGACAAAATTTGTCCCCTTTCAATGGACTTTTTTGAGTTATTACACAAAATTTTGATTGCATTCTTTCTTTTCTCCTTCATTTTTTTTTGTTCTCTGCCATTTGCTCTTATATTTACCCTTCATCTCTCCCAGTATTCTCTCTCCCTCACTTTTTTTTTCTGTCACATGAATGGCCTAATCCTTCTGCTGTTATCCTTTTTATTATTCATATCCCTCTATTCTTCTCAAAGGGAACTTTTGCAATGGTAAGTCATTTCTATCTGCACCATATATGCCATTCATTGGTCCACCATACTTCATTCTTTCTGCTCCTTAGTTTCAAATGTGTTTATTTATTTGTTTATTCCTCCTCTTCCCCCCACCATTATTTAAAAAAAAAAATATTTGAGGAGCTTAAACAAACAAGAAATACACTGAAATATACAATCAACAGAGGTAGGAACTACTTTTTTATTCACTCCCATATCTCCAGAACCAAGAATAATTCCTGTCACACAGCTAGCTAAGAAACAAAACTTCTAGTAAGTTAGTCAATTAAAAAAAAAGATACTTTATTTTGGAGAGAGAAATTAATCACTTGGGATTCTGCCTCTGAGAAGTATTGTCATTAATGATGGCAACCATAATTTCTTAATCAATATAATACTCCGTCTAGTAGAGCTGGTATGATGAATTCTGTCACCTCAAAAGTACAAACCAAAGACCTCTGAGATGTCTCCAAATAGTGTGAAAGGGTACTGAACTAGGCCTTCCGAGATGTGCTATAGGAATATTTAATCCTACTCCCTTCCATAAAATTTTAATTGTTAACTGAGACTGTTTGTAATATCTGAAAGTATAAAACTTGCTCAAATTCACACTGCTTGCTAGTGACAAACCTGGAAACAGAACCCTGCAAGCCCTCTTGATTCTAAATTCTTATGTCACATCAGAGTTATCTTCGTTATTGCAGAAGAGAGATTTCCTCCATTATCATATCTAAGGCTTGTCTTCAGTTTTCCTGTTGACTATCCAGGTCAAGACAGCTTTTGGAATAATGCAACATGGAAAAACCCATGGGAACCATTTTATATTTTATAAAGAAAAATATTTTATATTATTGAGAGTAAGTTTAATTTATCACCAGGAGCAGGAATCAACGGCATACATGTTTTCTGAAGGATGTGCTGACAGTAGATTTGTAATTTAGAATTTTAATTATAAGAAGAGTTTTGACAAATATGCCAGAATGTTTATATCCAAATGAGATTTTCTTTCAAAATAGTTATTTTGAAAGATGAGAGCTTTTCCTTAAAGGTTAAATATTTGACCTTGTTAAGAATATTCTCAAAAATATACAAAGAAATTTCAAAAGAAGAGCCTTAGAATATTTTAAACAACAATAGCATTACTGCAATAGTTATAGTCTTTCAAGGTGACTGCTTTGAAGAGGCTAGTACTCACTCAATGAAAATGTTACCTTTTATTTCTTTAAAATATTTAATCTTTGATTATGTAGGAATACTTTTAATGGGAATCTCAAAGTTTACTTTTGTTGTCTGCTTTGTGTTTACTTTTGGCTTAGAAATTATAATGTAGAAAGAACGTTCTACTTTGAGTCATGCCTGTGGTCAAGTCCCAGATCCATGCAGTTGCCTTTAAACAAGGATAACAAAACTAACCTCATCAAGGTGTTCTGAGGATAGAAATGAGATCATGAAAGTTAAGGTGTTTTGGAAATCACAAACTATAAAGTCCTCAACAACTGTCCCTCTACTGTGAGGATTTCTGGGACAGTTAAAGATGGCGCTGGGCTTCTGCTGTCTCCAAATGGAAGAATCTTCTTCCATTTCATGGTTACAACTAACTTTCTTAATCCACATCACTGACTTTCACTAAGGCAGCACTACACTCAGCTGAGTCTAACAATGTGGCTGTGATAACTCCCAGAAGCCATAACTTATGAACTTTGCATTAACCAATTTTCCTGAACATTGTAGATGGCCAAAACTATAACAGGTGCTCATTTAGCAGCAGGTGAAATCAGGTTAATAAAGGTGATGGAAGTTGGAACATAGAGACAAGACAGATAAGCAGTGAAGCAAGAGTAGGAAGGGAGATGGACAGCAGGCTGTAAGCAAGAAGCCACAGAATAGGCAGGAAACAGAATATAGTGTCAGGAGTGTTTGCCTTTGAGCCACAGGCAGAGTTTCAGGTGGCTAGGCAGATACAGTTGGAGAGGCCTTCCTGGCACAGGATGGAGGCTTGATATTTTTTTAGAAAACAAATAATGCATAGATAGGTGACATGATGAAGAAAGTTACCTCTGGAAAATCACATTAAGTAGTAGAGTGATGGGAAAGACTCTCAATGGGCAAGGGCAATATAGTCCCTACAAGATCTAACCTTGTATTGAGAGAGACTCGGGAAACCAAGCAATGTAATCACCCACCTCATACAAGATGACAGGCCTGAGGGCATCACTAAATATTCTCCTGGCCAATTGCAAGACACTCAGCTAAAGAGAACTTTTATGGGGAGCACTGGGTTGAAGGACAGACACTCTTTCTTGAAACTTTACATGATTCAAGCACAACAGCAACTATGGAGGATTGCAAAGAGGTAACTCCAGTTCCTCAGATGTCCAAAGGAGAAAAAAACTATTGTTTCCATGAATGGCACATTTATTTTGTGTCAGGCAAGTAGTATTCACTTTCATGTATGTCAGCTTGCTTAAACCTTACAAAGGTTTAAAAGGTAGTTATTCTGTTTTTAAGATGGGAAAATTGAAGTTGGATTAGTTTAAACCATATGTACACCATTTCATTAAGAATAGACAGAGGCATGATTCAAGGTTTGTATTTCCACTATCATGTTGTTTTTCTAAATTAATCAGGTTGGTTCTCTAGTTTAAAATATGGGTTTAGCAATTTTTGTGTTTCTCTAAAATCAAAGGAGATGACAAATTCTGGTGACAATAACAGATTCTAAATATTGTCAGTTATTCCATAGTTGTGATGTTTAAAAATCAAATTCCTTTTTGCAGCTCCACCAATAATTGATTTAGTTAAACAAACCAATATCCTCAAACTATTTAATGAGGGAACATACCCTTGGTAGGAGACAGTGAGTCCTGCCACATCAGAATTTTCACAGCCCAGTGCAAACAGGGAAAGGAATAGGAGGTAACCAAAGACAGATGATCCCAAGTAGAGTTTTGCAGCTCCACACACACTGATTCTGAATTTTTTCATAGCTATCCCCCCAGAGAATATTCCAAGGGCCACTGCTGGAATGTTGATGAGCCCTGAGAAATGAGAAAAATATATCATTTGTGAATCTCTAAAAAAGATCTGAGTGCACTAACACAAACTTTCTAAAGACTATTTTGTCACTTTAAATTATAGAAATATTCAGTCACTATCATCTACTGACATATACAAAGGGTGTATGATGAGTGTCTAGGTTATAGATTAATGGTGGTACAACTGTACAGTCTCAGGTTCTGTCTAGCACAATGTCTAGCACAGAGTATTAAATTAATAAATACCAAATGAATCAATAAATCTTTCTGGTCTTTCTGGTCCAATTCCAGCATTAACAAGTACAATTAGGTGCCCATTAATGTTCTTTAACATTGTATATAAAAAATAACAGGCACATAGAATATAGAAAATTTTTTTTTTTAAGTCTTGGTTTCTATTTTCTGCCTCCCACCCTGGCAAAATTTGTTTTTGTTGAGCCAGCTTCTTAGCTTTGAGTGTGGTATCCTTCCTAATAACAACCACTACCACCTATATTTATTTGCTTATAATGTACCAGTCACTGAACTGAGCATTTGATATGTTAATATTATCACATTGAATTTTCACCACAACCTTAAGAGTAGGCATATTATTAGCTTCACTTCAGAGAGCTATTTGTTCACAGTCACAGTTAGTAAGTGGGCAAAGCAGCTTTGAATGCAGAGAGTCTGATGTCAAGTCCTACGCTTTCAATCACTGCTATGTTGCCTCTCCTTCAGGGGTTTGGGAAATAGTATCCTTGATAAATAGATGTATGTTATCTTTTTTGATAGATGTGCAACCTCACTAGTAATCTAATAACTGTGAGCTGTAAACAATACTAGGAAGAGGTTCAACTTAGTAGTTAAGAGCTTAGACTCTGGAATCCCAGCTGCCTGGGTTTAGATCTCAGTTCCACCGCTGCACAGCTGTGCAACTGCAGGTAATTCTTTGAATGTCTCTAAACCTGTCTCCTCACCTACAATATGGAGGTAATAATAGCATTGTAGAGGTAACTAAATTCCATTATTTATGAAGAGTTATCAGCACAACGTTTAGCACAAAAATATCATGCAATTGATTTCTATCCATTCGATTTACGAAGATGAAAATATTGGAGGTGGGGTGGGGAATGGAACCCTTGTATTGCAAAAGACTTGGGAAAAGAGGCACTTTGGTGCCATATGTTGGATTGTAAATGGTGTAACTCTAAAGAAGAACAATCTGGCACTCAACAATAAATAAATTCTCTGCTAATTAGAATTTATTTCTCATATTGTCTACCTATCAGTCATTGATGTCCACGTTTTCTTGAGGTTTTGAGATAATCCATCTCTTTCAAATAATGAAAGGGCTAAAGTTTACATGTACTCTAGTCAACAGATAAGGTTCAAAGACAAAATCAGCATTTGCTGTAGTAAAAAATAATCTCAAGAACACAAGTCTGACTTACAACCCAATGTGAAATTGTAAAATAAAAATGAAAACACTGACATCTAGTGATAATGACATGCAAATTTTCTTCTTTCTTTCCCTTTTTTTGTTCTTTTTAAGTTTATACATTTAGTTTCTTAACAAAACATCATAGAACCCCAAATATCAACATACAATGGTCTTTGGCTTGCTATTACATTATTTAAAAAAATATATTGTGGGAGATCAGTCAGAGTGGCAGAAGAAATTATAGGAATAGAAAGAAGCAGACCCTCTTGGAAGACCGAGCGTGGTTTGCATAACTTCAGATAGTTTGGCTGAAGGCAGCCAGATTCTCTTTTCAGGAACCAGATAGCTTAGGGCGCAGATACAAAGGAATATAGGGGAGTTTATCTAAATAGCTTATTTACTCATGTGGTCCTAAAATCAACCTTTGATCGCGGGCAGGATGGCCATCTCCGGGGTGGGGGGCAACCAGGTTAATTACCCACAGGCGTGTTGACTCAAAGCCTTTGCCAATTAAATCTGTGCTAAACAAATGCAAGTGTTACCAGCTTGGAGGGGCAGCAAACTCTCTTGGGCCCCTAGTGCCGGCAGCCCCCTGGCCCACTGTTATAGTGATTATCTGTGTCTGAGTACGTGTCTCAGCTGTCATGCAGCTGGGGACTGCAGGACCGACCCCTGCAAAATATTCCTAACATGTACAGATGATAACAAAGGGACATTTTGATTCATCTGTTTTTATTTGACCATAGGTTGTATAAGTTAACATTTAAATTATCATATTAGAAATCAGCCCACCTTAAAGGGGGCATGATCATTAAGTTAGCCAAATGAAAAAGAGAAGAAATGCTAACTTTTGCTTTTCCATCTGAACTGAGGTTCCTGGGTATGGTAAAGCAGCAGAGATGAAAATCTGGAAACCTTAACAGCCAAAAGTCAACTTAGAGGCACCTGATTACTATTTTAAAAACAATGAATAGATTATAGAAAATATATCAACAAACCCAGTTATTTAGGGCCCAATTAATTAATGTTAATGTTTTCTCCTAAATTTTCTGATTTTTTTAAATGTGGAAGTAGATAAAATTAGTTTTCCCTTTGTTTCAGGTTTCATCTTCCTTCTCCCGAAGTAAGTGCTGCTATGAATTTGATATATATCCTCGAAGTGCCTACTTTTACACACACACATACATGCAATGAATATATAAAACATAGTACCTGACTATGAATGCCTTCCACAAAGCCAAAGCTGACACAAACAACAGAGTCCTACATTTTCACTCTCAATTCCGTCTCCAAATTGGTTTATGAAAAAAGCATCTTCTGAAAACCAAACTCCAAACTGAAACCTTCAGAGCATCTTTCTAGCATTTTATTTTATTTTGTAAAGTACCAATTGAACCTGGTACTTAAGGAGTAATAACACAAGGTGTAGCCTTGTCTGTAGCTATGTGCCATGTTGGATTCCATTGACATCCCCCACCCCCAGCAGCCTAGAATAGCCTGAGAACTGAAATGAGATAATCCTAGGGACATCTGCACCCTCAGTATAAATTATTAAAAATCAGGAATATCCTTTCCTGATTTACCTCTTTTTGGTGGACAGTGTTTCCTTGAAACTTCCAGAATATTTCTTGACTCCAGATCCTTCCGCACAAGATATTTGCTTTGTCTGATATAAACCTCTACCCTCTTTCTTACATTTTCATCTTTTAATACTTTCTTATCCTTTTCTCTTGATTTAGGTATCATCATCTTCTGCTTGAGAATTCTTCCTGGCTCCAAGATTAGGTTTGTTCTCCCGAGTACTCTGAGCTTCCCCCAAGTAAAGGTCCTCCTCACAGGTTCCACCAGTCATATGGGGCTTCCAGGAGACACACTTGGCACCAGGGCTCACAACTTGGTCATCAGAACCTCATTTTCTCGCTCATCAGGTGTTCCTTGTGCAGGGGCCCATAGGCAGCAGACTTGGTGCTTTAACAATTACCTGCTAGTTTTTTCAATTCATGTATCCCAACCTCCAACCAAACCCTCAAAGAAAGAATGGTGAATTGAACTGAATCCCATGTTCCTTCAATGGTTTCCAATAAAATGTGCTAAATGAATAAACCTTAGTGTATTAATATATAGCATTCTCTTGATATCTTACTCTCCTATTTCAAGATAACTAAATTATAACACAATTCCAAAAAACATTAGTACATTTCAAATATAATGTTGGTTTGATTCTCCCTTTCAAATTTCACAGGATGTATTAAGTTGTCCATGGTGGGTCAAGTTGATAACAAATTTTCTTTACATCATATAAGATGTGTTTCTTCCCTCCCCAGGCTTCTCTTTCATTTTAGGTATTTTTAAATCATTTAGTGAGATAGAAATTAAACTTTGATTTATTCTCCACCCATAACATAAAATGTGTTGATTGAAAAATTTTTACCATCTACCATTAAGGAAGTATTCAAAATGGAAATATTAATTTACACTAGTGTCTAAAATTTGTTTCAATTTATTTTCTGTGTTTTCTTTTGAATTCAACATGCATATTTACCCAAATATCAGAAAAACTTAGAGAAATTTAAAAGCGAATTTATTATTATATTGCTATATTTTATTACATAATTATTATTGTTTTAGCACACTCATCAGGTTAAAGATCTTATTCCTTGAGACTGATGTAAAAAGGAGTTATAAGGGATGTGTAAAATGTTTGACTAGATTACAGTAGACTAGGAACTAGAAACTTTGATTTCCATACCGATGCCTTGGATTGAAATAGTTATGAGTTATAATAATAGTACTTGGAGATGTTTTAGAATTTCTATCCTAGTAAACTTCATGTTATATCCTGGACTTTCACAAAAATAATAATGTTTTTTATAAGCAACTGTCCTTCAAATAATTCTCTTAATTTTTTCTTACTTGTCTGTGTAACACCTCCAAAAATTGACAGTGATAATCATTGTCATAAATGATAGTTGATATATCTTGTCTACTAGAGGTCTACAAAAGGCATTCTAAGAAATTAAGCAAAAATGACTAAATTATTACAGTCTCTGTATTGAGAAGGAAAAGATAAGATCATTTGTATGTAACTTAATATTTATAGGAGAAGCTTAAATTGAAATAAAGTCACACACCTACAACTATTTCATCTTCAACAAAGCTGACAAAAACAAGAAATGGAAAAAGGACTCTGTGTTCAATAAATGGTACTGTGATAACTGACTAGTCATATGCAAAAGAATGAAACTGGACCCCTTCTTATCATCATATATAAAAATTAACTCAACATGGATTAAAGACTTATGGGTAAGAGTCTAAACTATAAAAATCCTGAAGAAAGCCTAGTAAATACCCTTCTCAGTATCACACTTGGCAAACAATTTATGTCCTTGTCCTCAAAAGCAACTGCAACAAAACCAAAAATTGGTAAGTTAAACTAAAGAGCTCTGCACAGCAAGAGACACCATCAAGGAAGTAAACAGAAATTCTACAGAATGGGAGAAAATATTCATGAACTATGCATTTGATGAAGATCTAATATCCAGACTTAAAACAACAAGAAAATAGCATATAACTCCAAGTACAGACACTTCACAAAAGAAAATATGTGGCTGGGTGTGGTGGCTCATGCCTGTAATCCCAGCACTTTGGGAGACCGAGGCGGGCGGATCATGAGGTCAGGAGATCGACACCATCCTGGCTAACACGGTGAAACCCCGTCTCTACTAAAAATACAAAAAATTAGCCAGGCGTGGTGGCGGGCACCTGTAGTCCCAGCTACTCAGGAGGCTGAGGCAGGAGAATGGCGTGAACCCGGGAGGCGGAACTTGCAGTGAGCTGAGATAGCGCCACTGCACTCCAGCCTGGGCAACAGAGAGAAAGAGACTCCGTCTCAAAACAAACAAACAAACAAAAACCCAAAAAACAAACAAACAAACAAAAAAATATGTAAGCAGCCAACAGAGATATGAAGAAATGCTCTTCAGAAATAATCATCACAGAAATGCAAATAAAAACCACAATGAGAAACCATCTCACACCAATCAAAATGGCTTTTGTTAAAAAGTCAAAAAATAACAGATGTTGGTGAGGCTGAGGAGAAAAGGGGATACTTGCACATTTTTTGGTGGGAATGTAAATCAGTCCAGCTATTTTGGAGAGCAGTTTGGGTATTTCTCAAATAAGAGTTGAACTAACATTTGACCTAGCAATCCATCAATGGGTATAAATCGAAAAGAAAATAAAGTATTCTATCAAAAGGACACATGCACCCATATGTTCATCACAGCTCTATTCACAAGAGCAAAAATGTGGAATCAGTCACCCATCAACAATGGATTGAATAAAGAAAATGTGGTACATATACACCACGGAATATTATGCAATCATAGAAAGAATGAAATCATGCCCTTTGCAGCAACACAGATGGAGCTGGAGGCCATTATCCTAAGTGAACTAACTCCGAAACAGAAAACCAAATACTACATGTTCTCACATATCAATGGGAGCTAAATATTGAACACACATGGACATAAAGTTGGGAACAATAGACACTGGGAACTACTAGAGAGGGAAAGAAAGGAGAAGAGAAAGATTGAAAAGTTACCCATGCTCAGTACCTGGGCAACAGGTTCAGCCATACCCTAAACCTCAGCATTATGCAATATAGATTTGTAACAAACCTGCACTGTACATGTACTCCCTATTCCAAAAAGAAAGTTGAAAAATAAAAATAAATAAATAAATGACAAAAGAAAAAATGCAAATCTAGCTGTCTATCCAAATTTCTTTCGTTAAAAATCTTTTTAAAATTCCACAAACTTTAAAAAGCCAAATCATTTCACAATATGCTTCCCAGCCTTTGAATTTAAATTTTATTGTCATTTATTTTCCTTTAGTATTTTTTCTACAAAGTTAAAGTAATTAGCATGAGAAAAAATGCTATCTCTAAATTTTAGAAAGAATGTGGCTAACGTTTAAAAACATGTACAGCAAGGCTAAGTTATCATTGTAACAGTTGGCCCTTGAACATGTCAGGAAATTTCTGTTTATTCTCCCCTCCATGGTATATCAAATGTCTTCTCTCAAATAAGTAAAGGAAGTGTGCTTTTTTGTGTCTATCTCATATTTTATTGCAGGAAGATCATTATTCCATAGCTCAAGTTAAAAAAAAAATTAAGAAAAAAAGAGGTTAAAGAAGAAAGACAGAAATAATATTTATTGAATGAGAGATATATGCATTTACCATGCATTTTATCTGTATACTTTCATCTTTATTTCAACCTAGTGATATATTTATTTTCACCATTGTACAAATATAATCAAGGTAAGAGTGAGAGGATATTGAATAATTGGCCCGCTTACCCTTAGTCGGCTGCACCCCATACTTACTAATGTGAAACCAAGATGATCTCAGGAACAATCCTAGCTATAATGATGTGAAATTGTTAAATACTATTACTTATCTCTCACAAAAGTATTTGAATTATCTGTAGACATGACATGTCAGAAACTTTGAAGAATAGAGTTTTAGGTAAATGCAAATTAAACCACCATGAAATACCACAACCCACCCATAAGAATGGTTACAATGAAAAGAATTAACAATTCCAAGTGTTGATAAGGATATGGGGCAACTGGAATGCTCTTACATTTCTAATAGGAGTATAAATTTGCACAACTTCCTTGTGTTTTGGTAATATCTACTCTATTTAAACACATATTCTCCCTCTGACTTAGCAACTGCATTTAGCAATATAATATATATTATATATATTATATTATCTATTATAATACTATAAATAACTCTTAGCTAAAAGCAGAAAACAACACAAATGTCCATTGCACTCCAGGGTATAGCCATGAAAAATGAGCATAGTGGCCCACCAATAAACATGCGGAATGTTGTTTTCTGCTTTTAACTATTATAAATATATTATTTATAATAGCATTATTATTACACATTATAGTATATGTAATATACTATATGTAATACCATATATTATTACTATATTACTATAGTATTACCATATATTTATATATTATATTATATATATTATATATAATATACTATAAATTATAATAGTGTATATAATACTATCTTATTATATAGTGTAATATGCTATAATACATTATAAATAATATATTATATATTATATTAACATATTAAAATGCATAATATTTTATTTGTATTTTTTCTGCCTTTATATTTAAAATACTATTATAAATAATAATTATAATATGATTTATAATACTATTATAAATAATTGTTATAAAAATAGTTATAATAATTATAAAAATAATTATAATAATTATTTTATATATTATATATAATAGTTATAGATCATATTATATATTATATTTATTTTATATAATTTATTATTATATATTATAACATATAATATATACAATATATAATTAATAAATATTACATAATTAATATATATTACATGGTTTAAATATATATTTTATAATGTAATCATTTATAATACTATCATAAATTTATAATATAATCTATACATATACATATAAAATCATAATTTCTAATGCTATTATAAATAATTGTATGTATAATTATTTTCATAATACATAAAATTGTATATTTTTAATAATACATATTATTATATTACCTATTATAGTATTATAAATAACTATTAGTTAAAAGCAGAAAACAACAGAAATGTCCATCAACTATAAAATGAATAAACAAACTGTGGTATATTTATGTAATAGGCTATGACATAGCATGAAAAAGAATATACCACTGCTATATACAATAGAAAATAATCTCATAGATTTCACTTCAGTTGAAAAAAGCTAGACACAAAAGAGTATATAATATACTATTTAATTTATATGAATTTCAAAAACAGGCAAGGATAGTCTATGATAATATAGTTTAGGATAGTTATTAGCTTTGGGGAAAAGTATTGACTGATAGGAGATTTAAGCTTTCTGGGGAGCTAAAATATTCTATATATTCTGAATGCTGGATGTGACACACGCACACATATATATATACACACACATACATATATATATATATATCCATCTGAACTGTTTAAGGTCTGTAGACTTAACTCTTGATAAGTTATATCTCAGTATACACATAAAAATGAAATAAAATAAAGTCTTTCTTAAACTTTAAATCCTCATCTATTCATGTTAAAATCAATATAAAGCATTGATTAGCATGCATGGGGTATTGGAGAAAAAAGCCACAAAATATTTCTTTAGTAATAAAATTAGTAATAAATAAGCCAATAAGAAATAAAATTAATTTGAACCAATTGATGTTAAAAGTAAAAATGTTCAGTGATGTAACCTTAACATCAAGAATTTTGGAGAAAAATCTTTTAAACTAAGAGTCAATTATATTAGCATGTGCTATGTGCCCATTACCAAGATTATCATAGAAAAATTATATCTCCTAAAATACATTTGGCTGTTTGTTTTTTTTTTTTTCTCCTTCCAGGTCTCTTTCAGAGGTAGAAATATAAAGTGATTTTTTACAATACTAAGAGAAAATTATTTTTTACCACTGGAGTCTCCTATCATAAAGGAGTATGTCCCAAGAAATATGCCTTGAAACAGTAACATTAAATGATATCTTCGTGGATTAAAGAAATGAATCTAGATTTTTTTTTTTTATATCTAATTACTTCCACAGTGGTAGTCATCATGTATTTGTAGGTTCTGGTTTCTCTTCTTTCATTTCTTCATACTTTTCTATCTTTTTATTGACCATGTTGCTAGAAACACAACCCTTTGAACTAACCCAGTTGCCAGGAGTCAGAAAAGTTTTTTGACTATGAAAACACAAGCTTTGTTTTGGAATGAACATCTTTTAACCTATCTCATTGTCCATTTTCTATAATCCTGGAAACTGTTCATGTAAAATGGTCACTGTTTTGAGGCTTTCACTACACTTAAAAGACAAATATCCAGTATTATTAACAAATTCCTCATAAAATGCATGTTTCGTCTCAATGATATCACTTCAAGAACTGCGTGCTCTCTAGGTTACTTACCCACAGATGCGAATAATTCTTGCTACAAAATTCTTGCTACTTTTTGAGCTCATCTAAAATGTCATAAATTACCTAAATCTTGGAACGATCTTCTGTAAGATTCCCGAGTTAATCAGGTACATCTAAGAGAGTCCCTCTGAGGAAGCATGAAAGGCAGATGAGCCTACCGATCACAAAGTTGGCCCTGGAGGATGACTGTCCATACTGCTGCTCAATGTACTTTGGTTTGTATGTCACCATGCCGAACAGAGAATTGAACTGAACAGTGCTTGTACATAAATAGAGGAAGTATACTGGATTTCCGAAAAGATTCTTCAATGATGGAAGAAAATCTATAAAACAAAAATAACATAGACTAATTAAAGTTGCTGTCATGCATGGAAGAAGAGGTAGCCGTGGTGGCAGGACTTTCCATTGTCACAGAGTATGGGAGTAGTCACAGCTTGGCACACACATACACTATGTATAGTAAGCCACTGGCATGCATTAAGCCTGCGATCTGGCTAGGTTCAAATCCAGACATAGGCACTCATTTCTACAGATGTGCAGTATAGGTTATATTAAAGGTAAGAGTCAGAAAAGAACAGATTCCTCCAACTGATGTGGGCAAAAGATGAAAAGGATGAGAATACTCCCTCATCATCCAGTTGGGAGTCACAGGCAGGACATAAAGACCTTCACTTTTCTCGTCTCTATTCCTCAAACTTATCTTGTGGTCAAAGAGAAAGAAATATGAGAGTTATCTCCATTTAATATGTGAATTTTAGTGTGAGAAATGAGCATTGATCTTTTCCCTTTTTCCTATTATGTAGACTACCAATTAGACATGTGAAGAGTTTCTGCAAATGTAACTATTGCTTGAAGGGACACGAAGAGGGGCTGCTCATTTCCATGAAGGGGGTTCATTAGAACACTAGGTTTTTGCCTACAGAACACTCACCCCTCTGATCATTGGTGACAGACATGCATTGATACACATCTCTCAAATGAATAGATCTTATCTGTAGAAAGGCTGCCAACCCTGAAGATTAAGCCTTTTATTTTCTGTATACACAGTTACAGGAAGCAGCAATCCTACAGACAACTGTAGGATCTAAACTGAGGAGATGTGAGAGGGTGCGGACATCAGCAGGAAAGGCTGTCAAGCCTTTGGTCTTTGGTCGTGTACTGCAATCAGTTGTTCAGTAATAAAGCTGACATCAGTTTCCAGTTTTGCTTCTGATATGGTTTCTCAATTTTTTTAATACATGAAGGGAAGTGAAGGATATAATTTATAAATCTCCTTAAGTCCCAACAGAAAAATGAAAATACTTCAAAATCGAGAATTTTACTTACCTCTTGCCATTTCCATTATTTTTGCATTTTCTCCCTGGGGTGTTTGGTAGTCTGTGTGATCATCTCTAATAAACTTGGATTTCTCAGAGGAAGAATTAGAATCCTCTCTACTTTGGGATCTTGGTAAACTCTTTGGTAAATACCAGAAAGGCACAGCTGCAAGAAGACTTATGATTCCTGCTATTAGATAGCCAAGCCACCAGGCTCCTACCCACTGGGGATCTTTTGGGGTAATGGTTATGTGATCTGAAAGACAGAGGGGATGGCTAAGTAATACAAACAGCAAAGCTAATATGTTAAAATAATCTACTTAAAAATAAATTATTGCAAAACTCTATAACATCATAAAAATACCTAATAATTCATCTATGCTATTTTTTTTTTGATCTGGATATTATCACAGGCATACCTTGGAGATTTTGCAGGTTCAACTCCAGACCACCACAATGAAGTGAATCTCACAATAGAGAGTCACATGAATTTTTTTGTTTCCCAGGGCATACAAAAGTTATGTTTAACTACACTGTAGTCTATTAAGTATGCAATAACATTATGTCTGAAAAATGTACATACCTTCATTTAAAAAAATGTTATTGCTAAAAAATGCTAATGATCATTTGAGCCTTCAGTGAATAGCCATCTCAATGTTGATGGCTGCTGACTAAAGAGGGCAGTGGTTGTCAGAGGTTGAGATGACTGTGGCAATGTATGAACATAAAAAAATGATGAAGTTTGTCACATAGATCAACTCTTTCCTTCATGAAAGTTTTCTCTGTAGTATGCAACGCTATTTGATAGCATTTTACCCACAGTCAAACGTCTTTCAAAATTGGAGTCAGTCCTCTCAAACCCTGCCACTGCTTTATCAACTAAGTTTCTGTAATTTACTAAATCTTTTGTTGTCATTTCAGTAACGTACACAGCATCTTCATCAGGAGTGGATTCCACCTCAAGAAGCCATTCACTTTGCTCATCCACAAGAAGCAACCCCTCATCTGTTCAAGCTTTATCACGAGATTGCAGCAATTCAGTCACATCTTCAAGCTTCATTTCTAATTATAGTTGTCTTGCTATTTCTACCACATATGCACTTACTTTCTCCACTAAAGTGTTAAACACCTCAAAGTCATCCAGGAGGGTTGAAATCAATTACTCTCACACTCTTGCTAATGTGGATATTTTGACATCCTCCTATGAATTACAAATGCTTTTAATGGCATCTAAAATGGTGAATCCTTTCCAGAAGATTTTAAATTTACTTTGTCTAAATTCATTAGAAATCACTATGGATTGTAGCTATAGCTTTGTGAAATATGTTTCTTAAATAATAAGACTTGAAAGTCAAAATTACTCCTTGATCCATGGGGTAGAAAATGGATGGTATGTTAGCAGCCATGAAAACATTTATCTATTTGTACAACTCTGTCAGAGTTCTTGGGTGACTAGGTACATTGTCAATGAGCAGCAATATTTTGAAAGGAATCTTTTTTATAATTCTGAGCAGTAGATCTCAACAGTGGGCTTCAAATAGTTAGTAAACTATGCTACAAAAAGATGTGCTGTCATCCAGCACATCTTTATTGATCTAGTTGTAGAGCACAGGAAGAGTCTATGTGTAGGAATTTCAGAGTGTTAAATGAGCATTGGCTTCAACTTAAAGTCACCAGTGGCCTTAGCCCCCCAACAAGAGAATCACCCTGCCCTTTGAAGCTTTAAAGTCAGGATTGACTTCTCCCCTATGGCTGTGAAAGCCCTAGATGGCATCTTCTTCCAGTAGAAGCCTATTTCATCTAGGATGAAAATCTGTTATTTAGCATAGCCACTTTCATCAATAATCCTAGTTAAATATTCTGGGTAACTTTCTGCAGCTTCTCCACCAGCACTTGCTGTTTCACCTTGCACTTTTGTGTTACGGAGACAGCTTCTTTCCTAAAACCTCATGAACCTATCTCCGCCAGCTTCAAACTTTTCTTCTGCAGCTTCCTCATCTCTCTCAGCCTTCATAGAATTAAAGAGGGTTAGGCCTTATTCTGAATTAGGTTTTGGCCTAAGGGAATGTTGTGGCTGGTTTAATCCTCTCTCCAGACTACTAAAACTTTATCTCAATAAGGCTGTTTCACTTTCTTATCCTTCATGTGTTTGCTGGAGTATCACTTTTGTAATTTCCTGCCAGAATTTACATTCACAACTTGGGTAACTGTTTGGTGCAAGAGGCCTAGATTTTTGCCTGTCTTGGCATTCAACATACCTTCCTCATTAAGCCTAATCTTTTCCAGTTTTTGTTTTAAAGTGAGAGACATGCAACTCTTCCTTTCACTTGAACACCTAGAGGTCATTGTAGGGTTACTAATTGGCCTAATTTCAATATTATTGTGTCTCAGGGCATAGGGAAGTCCAAAAAGAGAGACAGGGGAATGGCCAGTGGAGCAGTCAGAACACATGCAACATTTATCAATTAAATTTGCTGTCTTATATGGGCACAATTGTGGTGCCCCAAAACAATTACAATAATAACATCAAATATCACGATCACAGATCTCCATAATGGGTATCATAATAATAATAATGATAATAAATAACAATAAAAGCTTGCGATATTAGGAGAATTACCAAAATGTGACACGGAGACACAAAGTAAACACATGCTGTTGGAAAAATGGTGCCTATAGACTTGCTCAACACAGGGTTGCCACAAACCTTAAATTTACTTTATGACATTTGCAAAATGCCATAAAGTAAAGCACAGTAAAACAAGCTACGTCTGTATTATCTCTGTTATTGAAGGAAAGAGAGTGCTTTTTGGAGCAAGATACTTGCTTTTGTTCATTAGATTAAAAATAAAGAGTCTAAATTCTGGAAGAGGCCTTATGATTTTCTTTTTTTCTTTTTTGAGATGGAGTCTCGCTCTGTCGCCCAGGCTGGAGTGCAGTGGCGCCATCTCGGCTCACTGTAAGCTCCGCCTCTCGGGTTCACACCATTCTCCTGGCTCAGCCTCCCGAGTAGCTGGGACTACAGGCGCCCGCCACCACGCCCGGCTAATTTTTTTGTATTTTTAGTAGAGATGGGGTTTCACCGTGTTAGCCAGGATGTTCTCGATCTCCTGACCTTGTGATCCGCCCGCCTCGGCCTCCCAAAGTGCTGGGATTACAGGCTTGAGCCACCGCGCCCGGCCTGCCTCATGATTTTCAAACCGTGCTCTCAGGTTCTGCAGAGAGACCCCTGGTAAAAGGAAGGCAACCCATGGGGAGAACTTTGAAGGCTCAAAACCTCACGTGGTGGCTCCTCTATATCAGCACCACTTTCATTTGATTTGCATATTGAATATCTGTGTGAGATTTTACTCGAAGAGTTATGCCCTGCACCCTCCAGTCCAAACCCCGTGGAAACCTCTCACTATGATACTAAATTTGAGATTCATTCAAATCAGTGGAATATTTTTTAATAAATGGTGGTTAATACTACTTCAGAGCTATTCTGGATACGAAGCGGTATTTGTATGTGTAACCAAAACTTTAGTATTTTATTCGTCGTAAAAACTTTGTTTTTGAAATCATTTCTGATTTGCCTAAAAATAAGTATTGACAGGTTTTTGAATCAAAGCAAGTGGGTGTTGTTTTCTTCCTAGGCAAGAACCTAGAAAACATTTCATTATATTCTATCATAACATTCTGTGAGAACAAAATAAACACAGGTCCCTTGAGAAGCAGGCTCAACTGCCACTGAATTATACTGGATAAAATGCTTATACTAGGTTATTACTGCATGTGAATTGCTTCCCCTTAACAATTTTCCTCTGTGCTGCTCATTGCATCTATACTTTCTTGTCTTTAAAATCCATCAGTGGATTTTAAACTTTGTGAAGTCAAGGAACTCAACTGATTTGTTCAGAGCTGTAGAATAGCACCTGGCATAAAGTAAATGCAAAATAATTGGACGGGAACTAATGAATGAGTAAATAACATTTTTGAAGCTTGCCTTGTAGTTTATTTGATTTAAATGCAAGAATTTTGCTTTCTGTTTTAACATGCGAAACTTCAAAATGCAATTCCACATTTGTTTTTTAAGTGAAACTTGTTTAGTTTGTAACGGATCTCTTGGAATTCTTTAAAAAAAACTGACAAGTGCCATCTATTTCTAGAGGGTGCATCTCACAGAGATAGAAACAAATTATTTGCTATGAAAAGATCAGTGTCCCCTCTGCCATTTATTTCCTACACAAGCAATATCCCAGAAGAAAAGCCAGTCTTGCTCGATAATATGCTATAATATGTTTCCACCTAAAAATGACTTGTAGAGTAAAAACAAAAAGAAGGGCTGTTTGGTTGCCAGTAGACTTTAAATCCTTGGTCTTTCTGTCAAGTCCCCAAATACATTATTAATTGACGTAACTGTAATAAATGTTGACACACCTGAAGCCAACAAGAACGAACAAGTAGCTACAGTTTTCAGTCTTAACTATGCTGGAATGCATTTAAACTGACAAATCAGATGTGAAAAAGGATACATCTTAATAACAAATCATTGGTCATCCAGTTCTAATCATCACCTATTTTTTGTATTCCATTTATTAATCTGTGTAACTATATTAATAATAAATTTTTAGTTTATGAAAGATTATGACTGCCATTTTATAAAAAGGCAATTTGATAATTTCCACACCGTTCCCATTAAAAAGTTACAGTAACTAAAATAAATGAATAAATAAAAAATAAACTCCCTTACCTAGGTTTACAAAGCCAATGTCAACATATAGTTTGGCACATAATGAGCCTAGCAGGAAACCAAAAATTGGTCCTATAATTGCAACCGTCTGCACACACCCTGCACCAATAAAAGAAAAGGAAGAAAAAAGCTGTCATTTCTTTACTTTGATAAATTAATACAATTTTAAACAAGAAATGTGAGATCCAGTCAGTAGCTCAAAATGTTTTAGCTCATTTGCATGTGTTTAGTCAACTTTAAAACCACATTGAATCAGAAAATAATCCTTCACTGCTTTGGGAGAAGAATGAACAATTTTAAGGCATTAAGTATGTCTTAGTAAGAAAATAACATTAATACTCTGAGGAAGTTAACTTTCCAAAATGGAACAAACTGTATTTCCTAGGATTAGATTGCCCATTGATAAAAATTGGAATTGTATTAATTTTGATAGTTTGTCAAAAACATTTTACATTCAGTTAAGCGTAAGACTTGTCTTGACATTCAAATGGATTTCTTCCACTTTAGTAAAAAATTGCATCCATTCACTCCGAGATTCTGTGGGATCATTAGTGAGAGCAGGACCTATGCAGATCCCCAGATCCAGCTAACAAAGGTACTAGGATTTGGAGCAGGAAAAGTGCTCTCTGGAACCCTCTTGACCATTCAGGTCAACCTTCATAGATAGGTGGAACAGATGGCCTAAAGGACACCATTTCTAATAACCAGAAAGGTACTTCTTCCCTTCCAAACATCTCCAATCTGTCTTTCATTTCACCACAAGGTTTAAAACACACATATTCATGGGAGATTAAGTTAACTGGAAGAGTAAACAGCAGTTACTAGATACTTTTTACCAGAGGGAAAAGAGAACAAGCCCTGAGTTCCTAGAGAAGAAGGGGACACCTACGCACCTGTATGCTTTTCCTGGCTGTGACCTTTCCTCCAGTCTCCAGAGTAATTGCCTAGTGCAGGTGATGAAGTGTTTGTTGCAGTTCCAGTTCCTGATTTTACTGGAGTTTTCTGTTAGAATAAGAGCTGTGATCTTAACTATAGCCTATCTGGGTGTAACCAGCACCCCTTGGAGTCCTGCAGAGCATAGCCCGGGCAAGATTATCAGTGGACCTAGCTGTAGCATCCCCTCAATGAATTTAAATCTTGCCTTTCTGTCCCTGAACGTGAGACCTTTAAAAGATCAGAATTTCAAGAAATCAAGACTGATGTGTGTCAACACCATAGGAAAGGGTACAATAAAAATTTAAAAAGGAGAGACTGACGTGTGTTTCTAGCTTAATATTAAGACATCAGAGGAAACCAAAAAATGCTGTGTAGATGCATCTTACCTTAGGAGTTTGCCTCTGCTATATTATTTTGGTTTTTGAGATTTTTAGCTACTGGTCTATTTACTGGAATGTGTTCCAGAGATGAGGTAGCCTCATGCCTTGCTTCTATTTTTTTTTTTTTTTAATAATTCTCTTTATCCATTTCTACCTGCTTTTGAGATCTCAAGATTTCTCGTTGTCTATCCCTCATAGCTTAAAATAATTAGGGCTCATCAAATGGAAAGCAGTTTCTAGGGCTCAAGAAACAAACTTTTAAGTAAACTAAAATACCTAAATGCTTTAGCTGTATAGTTAACCCACTAAAAATCACCTATGAAACCTGAAGCCCACGAAGCTTCACAAGGTCATACATCATTGCAGTTGAGCTCACAGTTATTTTCTTTTAATCTGATGCTCCCTTTCTAATGCAATATGTCCCTCTAACTGTGGCGTCTTCATCATCCAAATCTTAAGTGTGCACTTCAGAAATGTGTGAGCTAAACAAAGGAGTTGGATATGAAGTATACAAAGCTTCCACATTTAATCTAGCATAGAGTGGAATTCAGAAAACTAGACACCCTTCTTCCCAAGAAGCTAAGTGAAGCAATATGTCAGTATTACCAATATAGAAAGCTGCATTGTCTTCACTGGCAAAATCATCCAGGTAGGCAATGCCCAGAGGCTGAATGGGAGTTTCTCCTATTCCGCGAAGAAGATTGCCCAGGAAAACATAAATCCACATGGAAGAGCTAGTGTCCACTTCACATTCTTGAAAGAAAGGCAAACCAGAGGATTGAAAATAGATCACTTTAAAAATTAAATATTTATTCTGCATTTGTACATTTCTACAATATATCTTAAACTGAACTAGAACGCAGGAGTTTTTGTGCAATAGTCATAATTTGATGGGAGTTTGGTCAAGTTCTAAAAATGTTTTATATCTTCAACCTTTTAGGCAGAGTAAATCTCCGAGAGACTTCACCGAGGAACTCTACTGCTTCTTGCTCCTCATCCCTTTACTTTTTATTCTCTCCTTTCCATTTCATTCCTGCCCTGAGCTATCTGAGTTCCCACACTACAATGACATTCAATATCTATCTGGCGCAAAACAGAAAATTTGGAACAAAGTCTTTCTCACCTTAATTTTTAGTTCTGTTTTTCAGCAGAAATCACTAGTAATCTTATCGTTCCCTCAGTTTTATCTGAAATTCGAATTTTTATATGGTTGATATTCCAACATTTTGGCAGTATTGCCTACATTTTATATTTGTTTGTTAGTGAATAACCATTTTTAGGACTCTAGAAACAAATTTACATAAAAATGATAAATCCCTATACTTTAGCAGTATAGTTATTCCAACAAAAACGTTTTGACAGCATTTTTAGAGTAAAATTCAATGCTAACCATTTTAAAATGCTTTTGTAAAACTCATGTCTTAATATGATCATGTGCACTAGGATAATTACCCTCATATCATAAATGAAACATAGCTTTGAAGGTTTAGGTGTTTTAATAAAATTGATAATGTTAACAACCTCCAACAATCATCACTGCTGAATGTTCTTTCTCTGCCACGTGCTGAACTAACTGGTTTGCAGGCATTTTTTAATTGAATCTTCCTAACAATCCTATGAAGTAGGAGTTATCTTTACCTGTTAATAACTCTTAAAGTAATTTTTGGCTGTGAAGAATAGATTATGCGAAGATCCAAGGTGAACACCTTTGGGCAAGTGAATCAGACTGCATAATTAACAGAAAAGACTCCTTTGCACTCATGTGGATTCTATCTGACTCTGCTTCTTCTAGAAAAGTTCAAATGACCATGGAATTTTCACTTGTCTGGATTTCTATTCTGCTTCCAAAAATACTATATGAATTCGTTTTCTAAAATTAACTCTAATGTATATTCTAGCCCTAGCAATTGTATAATTCTAAGAAGCTTGTTGGTAGGAGAGTCTTGTAGTAGAGAAGTGTAGACATCTTAGGTGTGTGCTTTTTAATACAGTAACCATAAGCCACACGTGGCTATTAAAATTGAAATTAAATAAAATTAAAATTCAGTTTTTCTGTCACACTAGCTGTATTTCAAATACCCAACAGTCGCCTGCAGCTAGGGGCTACTGTATTGGACAGCAAAGATATAAGACATTCCCATTATCACAGATAGTTCTGTGGACAGCTCTGCTGTAGAGTGTTGTAGGGGAGATGAGGATTGTATGTGGAGCACTTTTGAGAAGATCCTTATTATCAGCTTTAGGGTGAGCCTTGTGTCCACTATGCTTAAGGAAACAGACGTTAAGGGAACAGGACCTCACCTGAAGGAAAGAAAATAATTGTCTGTTTTTCTCTGTATCTGTCTGCTAACTTGTCCTTTTATTAAAAACATTTTAATTACTGAGTCTCTGTTTCACCTTTCACCTTTTTTACATTACAGGTTTAACTATTTCCTAACTAGTTGTGCTGTCATTATATCATGTCTCTTTCAAAACAAACCACCTTCCCTGACTGTACATTGTATACAGATGAAACTGCAAGCCCTTAAGTCAGCTCCCTGCCTTCTTATTTGAACCTAAGCCATATTTATTATCCGTTACATTTTTACATAAACAAGGATGCTGTTCTTGTCCATTGATTTGAATGCATCCTCCTGAACATATCTATTACCCCCTTTCCTATTCTCCTCTTTGTCTAGAATGTGTTCTTTCTTTTGATACAGCAGGAGAGGGTAAATTTTTTACATTTCTGTGCTCTTCCCTTCCTTCTCCTTCCACATTTCCATATGTTTTTAGTCCTTTGTCCCCTCCCTTCATTCAAACAGACAGGGTTCATTGCCCAGAAAAAAAAGACATCTCAACAGAAAGTACTAATGAGAATATTAGGGGAGTGAAAAGGTCTTGTGGAATAGATAAGAGATTTGGATGGATCACAGGTACATATTAATTTTAAAAAGGCTTCCATTCTGCCTGTATACAGTGTGGTTCCTCCGGTTAGGAGTAGGGGGTGAAATCGGGAGGTGGCAGGGAAGGATTGTGGAGCATATTGATGCTGAAGGGAAGCTGAAGGGAGAAGAGGGGATTTGCTCTCCCTGCCTGCACTGAGTCCTAGAGACACAGTAAACACCTGTGGATAAATTCATGGCTACTCTGAGTAAGGAAAACCTGTGTTACCTTGGCCAGGTGAAGCCCAGGCAGGAGGCAAGACTCTATTTCAGTCTGGTTCAGATCCCTGCCTTTGACTCACGGGACTTCCGGTGTCGACAGTGATATAGAAGAGAGTATCCTTATGTTCCCAAGGGTGTCTCAGACAAAGCATTGCTGTGCCGTATGCATCAGCCATCTAGAACACTAGACGCTTTGATAAAATTCCTGCATCCTAGCTCAGGTGAAAAATATAATTATTCCCATGTATCTAAGATGGCCACTTCCGCACTAGAGAGAGCTGCTGTGAGAAAAAAAAGTATGAACATGGACATAAGATAGCCCATGGTGACAAGTATGACCAAATATTGTGACCACAAGGGTTTTAGATATCTAAGCTGGCAGGGAACTGATAACACCAGGAGCTCCCCCGACAGGTGTCCATTTTACTCTTATGTAAGCTCCCTAGATTGTAAATAACCCCTGGGGACAAAAAGGGAGGTTAGGGACAAATTGAGATTACATTTTTTGTCAGAATTACATTTGTACTTCTGACAAAAAGTAGCTGAACACAGAAATTAAATTGACTTATGGGAAAAATTTTATTTCTTTCATAGCTGAGCAATGGATTGAGAGTTGTATGTGCTAAACTAGCTTCACCCTGCTTTCAAGACCCACTTATTCAGAAGCATTGAAAGACTTTCCCAGGCACTATCAATTAATGCTCCTTTTTTTCCAAAAGATTTGATCATCTGGTATATTTTCTTAGGATCTAATCAAACATTGCTTTATATTCTAGGAATTTTTATGGCATTGTGATATCTCAATTTAAGTAGTAAAGCTTTTGGAAGCAAAAATCATAGATACTTTTGTCCATCCTAAAGCACATATAAAGTCTTTTTTTAAAAAGCTTGCTTAGTCAAGTCAAAAAAATGATCTTACCGTTACTTATTTTGGATTTTGATTTTTCCATCACTGAAACTGGTAATTGACTGCTTGACTCTAGGAGACATGGAGAGATGCTGAGAGTAGAATTGGAGGAAGGAGAATATATTTCATATTTGTACCTGTATAAGAAGAATGTTTTCTTCATGATAGACTCATTAACATCATACTAAGAATATTATACGTATACTCTATGAATCGTTAGGGTGCCAGGTTGAGCTTGCAGCTGTCTCTGAATCTAATTCACCAAACCAAGCCAGCATTTAACAGCAGATTTTGCTGAAGAGGTAGCCAGAAGATCTAGCTCATAGACTCGACACCAAGCTTGTCCTACCCGCGGTCTGTGGGCCGCATGTGGCCCAAGATGGCCTTGAATGCAGCCCAACATGAATTCATAAACTTTCTAAAAACATTATGAATTTTTTTTTTGCAATCTTTTTAGCTCATCAACTATTGTTAGTGTATTTTAAGTATGGCCCAAGACAATTCTTCTTCTTCCAATGTGGCCCAGGGAAGCCAAAATTTGGACACCCGTGCTTTGCACCATACCTGGGCCAGTCAATTAATGACACAAAATAAAAGTAAAAAGTACTCATAGAGGCTCATCTTAAAGCAAACTAATGACTATAAATCACCTCCCCCCAGGTGAAAAAGTATTCGACTTGATAAAAGCATGATTTTTTTCTGAGTCAGAGAAAGAGCCATAATTAAACAATGTATGCCATGAGCATACTTTAAAGTTGTAAATGTAGTCGAATTACAAGGCTGATTCTGGAGAATGGAAAATGACACACTTTGTACCCTTTATCCTGATGATATTCTGCTTTTTCTCTGCTGGTTACTAGTATAGCAACAAGTTACTTACTTATTTATTTATTTATTTTTTTAAGACACGGAGTCTTCCTCTGTCGCCCAGGCTGGAGTGCAGTGGCAGGATCACTGCTCACTGCAAGCTCCGCCTCCTGGGTTCACGCCATTCTCCTGCCTCAGCCTCCCGAGTATCTGAGACTACAGGCACCCACCACCATGCTCGGCTAACTTTTTGTATTTTTAGTACAGACAGGGTTTCACCGTGTTGGTCAGAATGGTCTTGATCTCCTGACCTCGGTCTCCCAAAGTGCTGGAATTACAGGCGTGAGCCACCGTGCCCGGCCACAAGTTACTTCTAATTCCACCCGTTCCCCTGTTTATAAGGTTATGATAGCAGCTGGGATAAAGGGCCATTGCTTAGTGGGCGGCCTGTGATAATGCTAATCTACAATCCCCCAGTTCTACTCTTGCACTCAAATTACCCTTCATATGCCACATTCTCCACACTCTTTGTACCCCTTGGGGGAGAGGTATCTGGTAAGAAAACATCCCAGTATCATCTTGATTCTCATTTTATTCAGGCACTATTTGGCCAAAGGCTAGTATTCATAGGAATATGCACTGGCATATTAATAGTAAAGAACAGTTTGTTCAGCATAGTAAAGAAAAGATGTATTGCATTATTAAAATACTCAAGTTGATAAACAGGTTACCTTAAATCTGTTTTGTGCAGTCTACACTTCAATGGGTTGATGAACCCCACTGAAAATGTAAGAACATTTTTGTATGTATGTTTTTATGTGAATGCTTAAGAGAAGAGGGTTACAGGTTTTATAATTTTATCAAAGGTTCCCTGACCATAGTAGGTTAAGAATCACTCAATGAGGTTGACTGTTTTCGATTCTTAAGTACACATGAAACATTTACCATTGAAATCATGGTAAATATAATTTTATTTTGTTAATAATTACAGAGAAACTATTGACTGTTATGATGCTTCAAGACTATTGAAGTAAGTACGGATGGTGATCATGGAGTATTTTGAAAAATTTTCATTATTTTAACTCAGTTCCTGCTGACAACAGGTTACTGTTGCAAGTATCATAATTATTTTGATTTCAAATAACTGGTACCTTATCTAAGTGCCATTTTTGTTACTAACTGCTATCTGTGATACTCTAAAAAAATTAACGTTTAGGTTTTAATTGACTTAGTTGTAAAATGAGAGTTATGGATGTGGTCTGTACCTTAACTCTGTTGAAGAAGAGACAAAGGTGTAATTATGTAAATCTGGGACTAATATTATAAATGCTTTCATATTAGGGGCTTTAGCTTTAGCTCCGACCTGCATTCAAATCCTGACTGATGCACTCTTGACTTTGATGTAGGAAATTTTACAGTAGCCTCCTAAATAGTCTGCCTGCTTCCAAGCTTGCCCACCAGAGTCAATTCTCCAAGCAGCAGTCAGTGTGATCCTTTAAAAATATAAGTAAGATCATGTCACTCTGCTTAAAGCCTTCTCACAACTTCGCATCTCATTCAGAGGACAAACTAAATACTTGTACTTGTCTTAACCTTACGACTCAAAGGATGGTCTGCAGACCAGCAACATCAGCTGAATCTCAGCACCAACCCCAGGGCCATTGAATCACAATCTGCAGTTTACCAAGAGCCTCAGGTGATTCAAATGCCCATCAAAGTGAGAAACAACGTTGACATATTCTCTCATTCCCTTTTACTTCTCAGCATTCATCTTCTGTGCTTTCCCCGTGGTCATTGCCTTTTAGCCACACAGGCCTCCTTGCAGGTCATCCATGCGCCACACTTCCTCCTACTAAAGAAACTTTGCCTTCACTGTTCACTCAGGCTAGAAGTCTTCTTCCCCAGATATCCACATGACTGTCCTCTTTACTATTATCAGGTCTTCTTCAAATATCATGAACTCTGTGAGCCATACGTTGACTACCCTACTTGATACTGCAACCACCCCCAACCCACCACACATACTCCTTATGTGTCTTTACTGGGTTATTTTCCTCTGTAGTTCTTACCATTCTCTGACATACTGTATTTATCTGTTTATTTTCTGTCTCCTCCTCAGAAGATCTATGAGGGCAGGGATTATTTTGTCACTACTCTTTCTTGACCACCTAGAAAAATTATATATATATATGTGTGTGTATATATATATATTTGAAATGTATATATATGTGAAATATATATATGTGTGTATATATGTGTGAAATATGTGTGTATATATATATTTCACATATATATATGTATACTTGCTAAATTAATAAGTTAAATGAGCTAACACATAAAACTAAACAGCCTATTAGGAATAGGCCCTCAATAGTTGCTATCCATGATTAATAGCTTTTGTTGGACATCAAGGATATTTCTGTAAAGGAGACAGAGCACAGTTATCTCTTAGAGAACAAAAATCACATTTTGGATAAGTACCCAGTTAGTGACTAATGTTGTGTAAAGATGGAAAGAAATTAGAGTGATAGTCCTCAGTAGAGAGCAAGCCTCATGAAGGAAGAATTGTGTGTGTGTTTGTTCTATTTTGTTTTCTCACAGAAATAGCTCCATTACCTGCCATTGTACCTGGCAAGTATATTAAATAATAAATAAACAAATATATCCTCTAGCATATCAAAAATGTTGGATAAGAATCTGTCTCTGTCCCTTTGATATCCTTTGTCAACACTAGCCTGTCTGGTTGTCCGACCTTCTTTTTAATACATTTTTTCCTCTGATTTTCTTATATGGGTATTCGATATTTGTCACTAACTTAAAGTAATGAAATCATCTGTATACAGCAGCTTTAAGACAAAACCATTGCTGGTTAAAACCAGGTGGCTTAATTAGCTAAAAGGATTGATAACAGACAACAATGATGACACAGCTACTAGTTAGGCTGGTAACCTTTATAAGCATTTTACCTGTGTCATCTCACTTAATATTTGCAATGGCATTATGAGCTAGGAATTATTTTTAATACCTGTTTTAAGATGCAGAAAGTGAGACCTAGAAAAATTAAGTAATGTAGCCATTGTCACATGGAAGAGCTACTGATCCACTGTAGAGTGATTTAAGTCTAGAGTAATGGATTTATCTATCCTATGTGACTACTTTCACGTTTTTAATTGTTTCAGTAGTGGAACTACTTTTCCCCCTGAGTAAACTGTCACATAGAGGCTCAATGAATTGGCAGATAACAGCAACTAAGATCAAGCAGGAATTAGGCAGGTTGGAGACGCATTTTTCTCATTCTTCTTTCCCATTCTTTCTACAGGCTGAACACATATAACATTTCTGTGGAATCTCAATGATCAAGGAAACTTCTGACCTAGGGAAGGAGGTTGTCCAAAGAGCAGGCAGAAGCCCCAAACCACAGAACCCCCCCAACTGAAAATTTAGGGTCCCAGGAATTCACCCCAATGGGTAGAAAATTCTCAAAGAATTCTGGGCCCTACCTTGATAGATTGGCTAGGGAGGTCAAAATCTGACTGTACTTATATAAGTGGTCTAGAAATTCAAGAAAAGGTTCAGACTAGATCATTTCTAAGTCTCTCCAGCTTTAAACTGTCCTGATACAATGATCTAGAGTGGACAATAAAGTATCACTTGAAATATAATTTTCTAAAATATTCTCTTACTTTGAAACCTTTTGGTAGTTATTTCCTTTATCAGCAATAGATAAACACAGAGAAAGGCAGTGACATGGGTATATATGCAGACTGCTGCTTGATAAGTCAACTGACCTGTTTTAGGGTTCTGGTTCCATAATTACAAGACACCTAAATTTACAAAAGTCATAAAACTCTTCAAGTCATGGTGTCTGGTCCTTAGCTCTAAAGTAAAAAAGATAAACTATGTTCTCTTACCCCACAGGTTACTATAAGGGTAAAAATGATATAGGTAAAAATCTTCGGAACTACTAAAGTCATGTGCATGTATTAACAAAAGTACCAAAAGTAGGCTTTAGGGTTAGAGGATACAGACACCCCGCTTCCACTGATAAAGGTCTAAGAGATACTGTTGAGACACTGAATAGTTGTTTGAGTTGATAATATATCCCTGAGTTAATTATCTACCAGCCAGTGTTCCCTAATCCAGAATTTATTATCTGTAGTGTTCATTAATTACCTATTTGACATTTACCACATGTTAATTTATTTTCAGTTACATATTTTGCCTCCACAGCTCAATTAAAGCATTTGACTCAAAGCATAGTTGGTAAAATCTTTCTTTAATCTTGTTGATGTCAATATACAGTAATCTATCAGTTTTTTTACAGTTTATTGTCAGAAGAAAAATTATAAAATTGTTCTGAAATTTTATCCAAAGAGAATGTAATAAAAGTAAGACAAAGTTATCATGCATTAAGCTTAAATTTACATAATTAATTGTCATCATAAAAAGGAGAAATGCAGTTGTTTGGAAAGGCAAGGAAAAGATGATTGCTTTAGACTTACTGCTCCATGAAGAACTGAGGCATTGCAATGAGCAATGTTCCAACTCCCATTATTAGACACCCTGCTCCAATTATTTTTGGCCTGTGAAGTTTGGCTCCAAAGTAGCTAACAAATGTTATAACTAAGAGATTCCCTTTGAGGAAAAGAATAAAACATCATAAATTAGAGAACTTAGAAAGAAGTCAACAGCATAACTGAATGAATGTATATAGCAGATCAAGCAATGTTTTCTTTTGACTAAGCCATCTCTGCATCATTTAATTTTTTTCCTTTAATCCGATATGACTCTTGAAATTCTCATGTTCATTACTTCAATCACCTCATCCCTTTATCGAAATATTTTAATTCAATCCTTCTACCTCACTTCACCCAACCTAATTATTCTAATTATTTGTCCTTGTAAAATATTTTATCAGTAAGTCAAATTCTAGAAGGTTTCCTTTAGTTTCTCTCTTAAATATTTTTTAGTAATTTTGAAGTAAACTTCATATTTTTTCTTTATTCATTAAAATTTCTGTGAAAACTTCTATTAGTGTTCTAACTGCTTGTGAACTACATTACAAATTATTTAGCTGATATCCTTTATAGAAAAATTAAACACGACTGTACTTCACTTTAAATGAAATAAAATGATGAAACACATTTACACAAATGATATTTTATGATTTGTTAATAAACTTTGTACAAAAAGATTAAGACTCAAAATAGAAATAAAAATTATTCCACATAGGCAACTTCAGGTATACATCAATTATATAACTACAACATATGTCTATAACACAAATTTTATGAAATACAAAATCTCCATAAAATATGCCCATCTATCTCTTTTGTGAAAAATGGTTTAAAACTCTTGGGGTTTTTTTGAAAATAGAAATTATGGTTTCCCAAAATGTCTCTACTGAAGCACGTGATACATTACTTTTAGTTGATGATGGTGATAAGTGATTAAACACGCTTCAAGTAATATCTCTCAGGCTTTGCTATGCATAAAAATACTGAAAGGAAATGGTTAAGCAAATGGAAACTTGTTAAAAATGCAGATTCTTGGCAAATACCAAATGTTTCTGAGTCCATGGCTCTGGGGTCAGGCCAAGAAATCTGCATTTCTAATACTAACTCCAGTGTGTTGATGGAGATGATTCCTAGAACATGCTTTGATAAACATTGTTAAGGTTTTAGACTTCAAGGGACTTTAAAGCTTTAGCTGTATTTATTTGAGATATTTAGTTTTTAAGATGTACAGTGCTAGATAGAGTAAGATCTTAACAATTTCCCAGCAATTGATTGTGATGGCTAATACGTGGCCTTGCTTTGAAGTCCTCCTCATTTCCAATTTTGGGGCAAAAGCATGTTTCCCTATATCTGTAAGCAATCATCTAATTTAGTACTGTTCACTCACATTGCCAGCTTTAGTAAATTGGAAATAAAGCAGTAATTTTTGTGGGCTTGAGGATAATAAGAGTGATAGTGAGAAACATGACTTGAACAGTGGTCCTAGTCTTTATGGCTCCAAGAAGAATTAAGCTCTTCTTAATGTTCATATTAAAAAACTAATAACTGAGCACAAGATTTCTCATTTGAAATTTAAGAATTTAGTAGAAGACATTGTACATCATATTATTTTGATAATCTATCTATATGTTTGTTAATTTACCACAATAAACAAACCAATAGAAAATGAAAGTTGACTGTGACTTTATAGGCAATTCTCTCCTATTCTCGCCTACACTTCACCAACACCACACAATAAAGGACTCCTGTTTACAGGCTATTTCTGTGTTATGTTAATGGGCATATCATATACAAGACAATATGAGTTCAGTATCTGTAATATATATATATACACACACACATATATATATATACACACATACACACTGTATCTATCAAAGTTTTTGCTTCCTTAATATCTTTTCTGAGATCTCAGGAGATACACTTGGAATGTAAATGATGATACAAAATCTTTAAAAAATGAAATTGGATATAAAAATTTTTCCGTATCTACCATCATTAGCCTCTCACAAAAAAACAGGTACAGAAAGTTTTAGAAATATGTCTTACCAAACTTGAAAGTAACATATTCTTGCTCTCTTCTCTCTTTTTCTCTCTATGCACACACATGCACGCGCGCACACACACACACACACACTCTTCAGATAACAGAAAAGAAAGAAAGCTATTCAATTCATCTTGTAAGGCTACTATTTTCTTAAAACCAAAACTGGTCAAGGATAATATAAGAAAAGACAATTAGAGCCTAAACTTGGTTATGAAGATAGATGTAAAAATCCTAAACAAAATATTAGCAAACTGAATAGTATATAAAAATAAAAATATCCTAACCAAGCGCAATTTATTATACTAGTACAAGAGTAACACCAAGTAAAAATAAATTATTAATTAAATCACTATATAACAAATGGAAGGGGAATAATTCCATAGTTAACTTAATAGACATCGTAAAAGTACTAAATAAAATTAACCATTCATTTATGGTAGGAAAAACAAATCTAAGCACACCAGCTTTTAAAGTGTATCTATCAAAACCACAAAGCAAGCATATTGCTTAATGCTAAAATTTTAAAAGTATTTGCATCAAGGTCAAACAGAAGAGAAAGATGTCCATTGTAAATGCTTCTCTTCAACATAGTACTGAGGCTAATGTAATAAGGTAATAACAACAACAACAACAACAACAAAAAACAGATCTAAGAGTTGCAAAGAAAGATACGAAATTATATTTTGTTTCAGACAATTTGTCCAGAAAACTCTACAGTTTCCATGGAAAATCAATTAAAACTAACAGAATTTCAACAAAGTTGCCACATACAAATAACATAAAGATGGAGGATGATGTTGGTTCCAGAACCTTGGAAGGAAGGAATGCAAAAAGAGGCAAAAGAAATAAATTAAGATTATGTTCAGGAAAGTCATTTGTCTGGAAATTTATGTAATTCAAATAATTAGGGCAAACCTGTGATGTTTGGGATGAAGGTTTTCAATGGAAGTAAGAGAACTTTTAAGCCATTTTAAGGCAACTGATCCAATAAAGAATTTATATACGTAGAATAGTCTAGAAGAATTAATGTGAATTTGGAGTCATGGGTTTCTGCTACTTCTGGTGAAAACTTAGTACTCTCTATCGACTTTTCTCTCAAGTTGCATCGGAACCTGGGACCCCAAACAAAGCTTTGGACCAAATCATTTATATGACTCTTCAGCTCTGAAATATTTTTATATAATAATCTAGAGTGAGAAAAACATCAAAACATCATGATATGTAATGTTTTGCCTGCTCATATCTGCTCTATTCTTTTATCTGCACCAGTTACCTCTTTCTCCTTGTTTCCTCTCATGATATAATGTGTCAGCCTTTACCTTGATTCTCTTTGGCCCTTCATTCAGCGCAGGGCCATCAGTAGAACAGGGCTCAAGGAATAAATCAACCATCTGGGCCAATCTAAGCAAATTACATAAAAGATTGATGTGATCAGATGTTTCGGAAACCTGCTACACAAAGTGTGATCAACTGACTAGAAGCATCAGCATCATTTAGGAGTTTATTAGAAATTCAGAATTTTTTTCTGTTCCTACCGAATCAGGTTTTAAAAAAGATTTTTAAAAGATTGCCCAGTAATTTGTGTGGACATTAAAATTTGATTGGCACTAAGAAATGTCATTCTGGAAGGATGACAAAAGATGAATTTGGGAAGCAAATGCCTGAAGGCAAAAGGTTACTTACTCATTTTATTTTTTCTGTGATATTCAGAGTGAGAACCAAAACACATAGTATGTACAAAAAGAAATAAATTGTTAAGGGGTTGAAAAATATGTATTCACTGTTCTGAAAGTTCACCAGGTAAAGTTAAAATTGGAGCAGTTAGAGGTTTTACTCTAGCGTATATCTGAATCTAAACAAGCCTTAAGGACCAGAGAGGGTACTGTTTTGTTTATTTCAACAAAAAATTAAAGCCTTTTAGTTTATCAATTCAGGAAGCAGACTAACTAGGATTATCCTCTTTAAATTACTTCTAAAACAGTGACTCAAATTACTCGGTCTTTTTAATTTCTAAGGAGTCTATAGTCAATTGCTAACCAAAGACACCTGAGATTTGAATTTTTATTGCCTGCTCGAATCTTGTGCTCTGGGTAATAGAATTCCTTTATTCTTCTTTCTTGGCCACTGGGTGGAAAAATCCCTTTTATGATGTAACTTCTTTCATCATTGCAGTAAATTCTTGTAGAGCGCATTTGGATTATTCCACATCTCTAAAATTGAATCATAGGGCTCCCAGGGTGTATTGCTCTTCTGTAAAGACACTTCTACATATTTATAACTCAAAATACCAATTAGCATCTCACCCTCTTCGCCAAGAAAGTCACTTACTCTGATGTGGAACTCTGAATTGTGTGAACCATACAATACCGAACACCTTGGGAGAAAAATTTACTGTTGATTTCTCTGAGAAAATTGCCTCTCCTGTAGAATAAGATCATGGCAAATTCTGTCCCCCCAAAAAAAGATTTTATGAATAGAATCAGATCCCAGCAGACAACAGAATGCAGAAGATGTCCTGTAGCGACGCCTATAAGATCTTGGGCTTAAAATTAAAGTCAGGCATCTGTAATACCTACCGATTTCAAAACTACCATCAATAACTCCCACCAGTGAAGAAGGGATATCAAACCTTCTCTCTATCTGAGTGATGGTGCTCTTCAGATAGCCTTCTGCCAATGCTTTGGCAAAGTAAACAAAAGACAAGGCACCCAAGAACACCTGGAAAATATGACAGGTCACACTTAGTCTGACTCCAGCTTGACACACAGTTGGAAACTAAGTAAACAGACAAACAAATACAAAACAAACAACAAAGAACAATGTATGATATCAACTTTATTCTCGCTGAAATTCAAACACTGATCAAGGTTTCCACCAGCCTTAAGCACATGTACATTTTCAAAAGTTCAAATTCTCTTGGAATTTAAAATATATATTTGATTTTTATGCGAAATGTGTATTGAATTCCCTTTGTCTTCTTCCACTCTGGTCCAGAGGGGCACTCAAAGGAGTCTTACATCAAAGAGTCAGTGTATGGTGAGATATTCATTGGTAAGAAAGTAAATGAAACCATAAGCCACACAACTGACATCCTATAACACATCCAGCATTTGAGAGTATGTATTTCACAGGGTGGTGCGTGCACCAGCAGGGAACATAATGTAGACTGAAAAAGTGCAACTATTATTCCTTGTGTTTATGTTTATGCTTATTACATTCATAGTCCAATATTTTTCTCAATGGAAAACATGTCTTTGATATCCAGCTTATATATTTTGCTAGACATGGAACTGTGACAGAACATTCATAGGGAAGGTTAGCATTTATATGAAAAAAACAGATTTGTTGAGCGAATATTTGTATAAAGAAAGAATAGGAGCACACAAAGCTGCATTAAAAAGCAGCTTTTCTCCTTACTCTGTAACATTATTCCCATTTTTATTTGCAAAATGGGAGTAACGTGATGTTTCACAGATTAAATGTTATATCTGTGCTTGGCGTAATATCTGGCACATGGCAGAAGTTCAATAAATAGTAGTTTCTACTATTTCTGTCTTTTCTGTTTAGGAGGGGCATTTAAATGAGCCCTGGAAAGTAATTTAACCCACATGGTCAGGTCCAGAGATTGCTTGCACCACCTGGCAAGGTGTGGTTTTAGTAAATTGCATCTAAGATCGTTTTTTAAAAAGGAGAAAACAATGCTCATTCTAACTTCATATAGAAGATATCTGGACAGAAAACTAAGAACATCAACCCTATTTACTTCTTGGTTGCTCTACCTTTAGTTCACCACAGCATGGTTGCTTTTCCTCTGAGGAGGGATATTCTGTTTTAAAAGAAGGCCTTCCAACAGGTTGCACTGAAGTTTTGCAGAATAACTGGATATTTTCTTTGGATGAAGTGTCCATTATAAACACATTCCTTGACTCTGATCTGTCAAAGTTAGTTTTTAAAGTAAAAATAAATAAATAAATAAATAAATACTACACAATTTATTAAAGTTTTTTATTCAACAGTATACCACAATTCTATGGACCCAATTTAAAGTGAATCTACCTTTTGTTGTCACAGTAAGTTGGCAAATGTTTTCAATTAAAATCAACCAGGATATCTGATTAACTAATCCTGCTATTGGAACTCTGTAGCCAGCATTCTTTCTCAATCCCTCCAGTTTAAGCCTCATTATGGCAAAGAATAAATTTAAGTGTTGCCTTTGGAATAAATAATGAGGCAGAATTTTGCTAACTTTGTGGTCTTGCCAGTTTAAACTAGGAGCAAGCAGGAAAGGGAGAAGAGGAATTCAACTATTTGAATATTGATTCATTAGAATAAAGTCTTTAAAGCCTTTAAATCTGTCTTCATAGCAAAACAAATAGAAAAGTTTTACATTCATTATAGATCCTTATACCACCTTATGATTCCTGTAGCACCCAAAGTGAGCCTTAAAATGGGACAAAAGAGAAGAGGTCCAATTTGTGTATTGTTTTTGTTTGACAAATAAGGGAGCAACATGATTTGTGCCTCAGGCTTAGATTGAATTCAGGTGAAAGAACAGTCTTTGATCAGTCTTAAAAAAGACAGCCTTGCTTCCCATGCTCAATTTCCCACCGCCCCTCACAGGACGGGATCACACATTGAACCTATTTTCTCCCTGTTCACATCAATATTTACATATCCTGTGCCCCTACTTCTTTAGGATTCCACATGGCTCAGTGCCTGCCTGCTAATCTAACCTAAATCAAGGAATTCAACAAAGTAATTTCTCAGTCTCCCTAATATTGTCAGATGATACAATTGTACATTAATAGAGAACTTCTATATCCACATCATAGAAGTGGAATAATATTATTCCTAAAGGAATAATGTTATGAGTCAAATTTCGTGTATTGTGGCAGAAATTTATTCTGACTATGTGTATATCACCTTGACTTTATGCAATGCTTGTTTTGTGTTTACTAAACCTCATCCAACATCATTTCAATTCATACTTTCTCAAACTGAAAAATCAAGTAATAGTAGTATAAACGGTTTGCTTTGTGTTAATAATAAGAAGGTAAAACATCAGAGGACTTCAACAATTTAAAAGTTAAGTAGATTCCTCCAGGGAGTGGGAAATGAGTAAAGAAAGGATGAGGCAAAGGTCTGGTTTCAAAAAAATTATTATTAGGCTTTTAGATTCATTTTATAAGCATGCATAACTTTAATTTTTTAATTGAAAAAGAAGAGTGAAACAGAAAAATTTAAAAACAAAAAATAAGCAAAACAAAGAGCTAATAACGCTAATCAAGACAAAAAACAAAGATACAAATACATATTAATGAGATAAAACAGATATTTAGGAGTATAAAACATAAGAAGATGCATCAAATGTAGAAGTAAGTTTAATATCTTGACTTAATGGTTAAGTTTCTAGCAAATACTCATTACCTTTATTGATAAAAACCAGAAGAGAAAATAGTCAGGAAAGACATTATCAAAAATACTCTGAAACTATTCCCTAAACAAAGATACTAAGGATAGATGATGTACCAGAAGTGCTTTATCAAGGGATATTCTTTGAGGAAAGATAGCAGATAATGGAAACAGATAATCTTTGTCTCCATTAGTTTGACAAAACTAAAATTATCTTGGTAACAAAACAGCACAAAGATAGCACAGTAAGGAAAACTTCAGATCAAGCCCACAGATTACAAAAACTCTAAGTAAAATGCTAGCAAATCCAAATTAACTCTTGTTCTATGGTTAGAATTATTTTAGAAGATGAAACAATTGGTTAATTACAGGAAATTTATTCACGTAAATTACCACATGAATAATTCAAAATAAAAAATAGAATTTCAGTACATGAAAAACATGTTGATAAAATTCAGCATCTATTACTGATTTAAAAAACAAAGTTTAAGAAATGAAGAATATAGAGATTCTTCCTTACCAGTATCTGATACCAAAGGCCAACTTCCTATATCTACTGAGTCACTAGGACTACTTTTCTAGAACAATATTTTGCCAGGACAAGGAAAACAGGGTTTGGGAAACACAGAGCTATACAATGACAATGTTAAATAGATATCTTTACTACAAAACTATGAGTAAAAACATTGCCAAGCAAGAGATATACAAACCAGAAAGGTTTTAAAATAAGAAATGGATAATTACTAAATTTATGGCTTAAATTGCAATCTTCTTCAAACAATTAAATTATATAATTTAAATTGGCCTTCTGTTTTGGGGATTCAGATATCATATTATTTCTCATCAGTCATAATATTAAAGCCAGTGGCCAGAAAATACAAATAAATTGTTTAATAATAAAATATGCTATCACTTATCCTAAATTTATCTTTAAAAGATCCAAAGTGTTACATCTAGAATGCTAATGCCAAAGAGAAAAAATAATTATGTTAAAAACACTACTGAAAAACTTGAGACACTATAGGACATTTTAAGTTATCTAATATATGGAGGTATTGACAGAAAAATCACTGTAACTGAAATTCAAAAGTGATAACGAAAGATAAATATAGTCATCTCAGTTCACTTTGTGTTAGGGCAAAATAGTATCCAGCTTAAACTATTGGCACTACATAGCTTTACTGAAGTGTCTTGATGGCTAATGCGCAAATTATTGCAAGTGTAGTATGTTCCAAGGAGGCTACAGTTCATCTCCTGTAAAAAGAGAGGGAAGGAAGCTCAATGACATGAATGGAAAGATCCTTGGGGCCTGAAGGCTCTCTCTCTTCATTTGCAACTGCAGAAGTAGAGCAAGAGTACACAGTTATTCAGAATGATTTGCATTTGGCAAATCCTTAATTGATCTCTGGCCACTTGAATAGATTCTTCCAGGAAAAGACATATGACAGTTTTCATCCAATACCCTGGGTTTGGAGCATAACTTATTCTGGAGGCCAAAGAAAAACAAGCCAAGCAGTTTCTCTTCCTTTAGTTCAAAAACATTGAATAATCTATCCTCATGAGTTTCAAAATCAACCCTTCGAATTTTAAATATAGAGAGCAAGTGGCTTATGAAGATTGTAGTTGGATCCCACAGATGTACTCAACCCCTCCGCTCTGCAACTGATTCGGACTCTGTCCAGCAATCGGTCCCCAAGGACTGCCACAGAGAAAGTCCTAAAGGCAACCAAGCTCCTCCCTGTCTTCTCTTGGCCATCTCCCATGAGGAAAACCTCTGTCCGGGCTTGACTTCTGGGCACCAGGTTGCCTCCCTTCAGACGAGCTAAAAAATAGCCTCATGGCAGTTGCTGGAGAGGAGTGTGTGTTGTTTAAAAACTAATTTCCCAAACAATACAAATTATTTGTGTCCGATTCAGATTTAATAAGTACTATTTTTGTGTTGGGTGATGTATGTACTTTTTGTAATCCTTAAAACAACCCAACAAGCATAGTATTAGAATTCCATTGTTTAAATTAGATGGCCCAAAGCAATTAAGTGACTTGTCAAAAGCTAAACAACTTACAAGCATGAGATTCAAAATTTGAACTCAAATTTGAGTTTATCTGATTTCCTTAACCAATCTTCTGTCTTATTTCCATCAAACTAACAAGGGGATCATCATCTTTCATTGATAATTTTTATGGATAAAACATAAATAGCACATAAATTAAGGGTTAATCTCCCATAAGAATCTGATGTATTAGTCACAAAATATAAAATGAGAGAACCAAGTCTTACCTGGAGGTAGAGATCAAAGATAGCCAGTTCCTTTCAATGTGCTCAGCAAGAAGATGGACCACACACCACAGGCTGAAAGAGGAAACTGAGGTAAACTCCACAGCAATTTTGAACAATTTTGCCAGGTGGGGAGAGCGTGGGTGAACACAGGCAGAGCAGATTAGGGGAAAGAAAAGATGAAGGGCATGGTCTCACCCCTGAGCAATCTCTTCTCTTTCCTCTTTCCTCCTGGCCTCTTTTTTCTGGCAGTCAGCAGAGAATTGGCCACGCTGGCAAGGCCACTGACGTGCATCTCAGCTCCCAGGGCACAGAAAGAGCTGAAGCTTTTGAGCCATTTCTTTGCAATTTGCTGCAAGTTTAAGGCCACACGTGATAAAGCTTTCTTTATGGGAGAGAGTGAATAAAAGAAAAGACCACTTGTGATCTTACTTGCTGATTCCCAGAAAACACAACTCCGCAGGGGGCAGAGGGTAAGGGAACAGAAGCCAGAGGAGGGCGGAAGTTTATACCAGAGACCTCTCCTCCTTCCAAAAAGTTTTTAAGCCAACTATTCCTTAGGGACATCACTGGGATCCTTGTGTTTTCTTTGTTTGTTTGTTTTTGTTTTGTTTTGTCTTTAATGGTTCTTGGGCTAATTTGCTACATGGTTTTCTTTTCCATTGGTATTCTAGACTCTTTAGGGACGAAGTATCAGGTCACATCAAAGCTCTGCAGTGCTCTGTACAGAAAGAGTTAATTCTCAGAGACATGATCAATTGCTCATATTTACAATTTCTATGAGTTTTGAAAACAGAAAAAAAAAAACACACATTGAATTTTTGGCATTGTTTATTCTGCCTAATTCCAAGCATAAAGAAATCCTTGCACTGAGAAAGTCTACAATTCTAATAAATTCTTTTTCCAAGAGAAAAACTTTAGAGGATCTTAAGCAGTATTAGTTTGCATTTGTTTTCTACCAACAAATAAATTTGCTACAAGAATTATCCAAGATTCACCCTACTCTTAAGTGGCTGAGACTCTGGGATGGTCACTTAATTTTACTGAGTCTTAACTTCTTCCTTTGTAAAGCAGAATGTTTTTGTTTAAAAAAAACAGTTTTATAGGGTTGTTTTAAGGATTAAATCATGTAATGTATTCAAAAGCACGTTGCAAGAAAATGACTGCAAGGTATCATCATTTTATATATATATAGAGAGATATATATTTGGTTCACATAATGGTCAGGATAGTTAATCAATATTATTCAAGCACATTTTACTACAAAAGAAAGAAAAGAAAAATGGGTTTATCTTAAACCTTGCAATGAAGCAATGGTGTTTTCAGACTCTGAAAGGCCAAATATTTCACTTTAACAATCAAACCAGACTTTTCCATTGGAAATAGTGAGCAAACATCCGAATACATTGAGTGTTAGTCTAGACTTCTCAGTGTCTAACAGGTGTCCAGGCCACTGTTTTATTAAAGAGGAGATAATATTTACCAACCCAAAGGGCATAATTTTCCTCACCAAGAAATGAAATTCTCCCCTGAGAATGTAATTTGGTCTATTCCCAACTGGCTCAATTTCACTCTCCAACATGATTCCTTTTCTTATTTCCAGAGTCCACAGTTAATGTTACTGTTTTGAATGCACATAATTTTTACACTTATTCAGACCTTCTTATATGCACCTTTGCATTCGATTGTGGCCTACTTTAGCCTTTCATTCCCATTTCCAAACTCTAGACCAGGGGGTTAACAAACATCTATAAAGGGACAAATAATAAACATTTTAGGCTTTGTAGGACCATGTGATCTCTATCACAACCACCCACCTCTGCCATTGTGGTGTTAAATTAACCACAGACAACATAAAAATGAAAGCATTTCCTAAGACTGCAGTAACAAAGTACCACAAGCTGTGTGACCTTAAATGGAACTTTATTGTCTCACACTTTTGAAGGCCAGAAATCCAGGTGTCAGCAGAGCCATGCTCCCTCTGAGACTTGTAGGGAAGAATCCTCCTTACCTCTTCCACCTTCTGGTGTTTGCTGACAGCCTGAATTCCTTGTTTTATAGGTATATCACTCCAACAGCTGCTTCTGTTACCACACGGCCATCTTCTCCCTTTATGTCTCTTTCTTCTGTTCTTAAAAAGACACTAGTCATCTTTGACTAAGGCCCACCCTAATGACCTCATCTTAACTTGATAAGGTCTGCAAAGACTCTCTTTTCAGAAAAGGTCACATTCACAGGTACAGGGGGTCAGGACTTGCTCATATCTTTTTGGGAGATACAATTCAAGCCAGGACACTCATATTCTCATTTTCCTCCTTACTTGAATTTTTTCCTGCAATTATTTTACTCATTTCCTTCTGTATAACCTAAATTCTTCTGTTTCTCTTTCAATTTATTGATCTTCCCAGGCAAACCTCACCTCAGTTGAATCCACTTTCTTTCTCCTTAGTATTTCCATCCGCACTGTTTTAAATGAATGATTGAAGAACAACTGAGTAACATGACCTTAGGGCTTATTTTATATTTATAACCACTAAACTCACTGAGTCATAGAGGCATTGCTAGACATAATACCTTTTAATGACCCAATCACTTTACCTCTCTCAAATCTTCATTTCTGTTTGCACCCTGATTATTAGCTGATGATCTTGTCTAGGAAATTCACTAAAAAAACCCCAGAAATATTGGGAGAAATATTACACTCTGTCCTCATGACATCTACTCTCTACCCAAATGTACATTGCTATTAGCTGTCTTCCTTCCTGCTCCTACAGTCCATGTTTCTAAGCCCACATTTTAGTCATATTCCTTGTATATATTTCCTCTCCTCCAGTTCATTTTTCACCAACTCTAATCAGTTTTTTCGTTTACCACTCCAATGCAAATATTTTCATCAATAACATTAAAGGCATTCACAGTAATAAATCCAGTGATCAATATCCAGACCTCCTTTTAATTGATGTATTAGCAGAATTATATGTCATTAATGTGCCCTTCTCTTGGATACATTTTATTCACTTGGTTTCACCACACTCCCCTGGTTTTCCTCCTACTTCAGTGGTCATGTGCTCTTAGTCTTCATTGCTGGAGTGTTCCAAAATTCAATCTGTAGAATATCTTCTTTTGCTGTCTATATTTACTTCCTTAATGACCTTATCTGGTGTCATGGCTTTAAATGTAATCTATAATACAAGATCCAGTGAGGTTAGGCAATATGTTGTATACCCAAATTTGAGTTAAGAGTTTTTCAGTCTGGAAACATGTATACATATATACAGTAGATACACACACACACACACACACATACACAGAGAGAGAGAGAGAGAGAGATAGATATCTATGTGTGTGTGTGTATTAGCACTCTCCACTGAAAAGGTCTAGAAACAATGATCAACTAAGTAGCAATCAGTGCAACTAGCACCATAAATAAAGGCACCATGGGTCCTTGGTAAGTGACTAATACCAGCTGTAAAGACATAAGATGGGCCTGGAATATCTTGTCATAAAAAGGAGCTAGGATGCCTTGAAGAATACATTGTGCCAATAGGAGTCAGAAGCCAGCCTGAACAGGCTCCTGCTAATCAAATATAGGAAAGTTTGAGCATCAGTAAGAATGACTGTAATGGTTGAAACATATAAAATAGTAATGGTTGAAACATTATTTTAATAAAATTTATGTTAAAAAAACACTATAAAAACATCACATGGTCATTTTGGAATAATTCTAAACACAACTTAAATATTAATATATTTAAACATATTAATATTTATATATTTATATTATATATTATATAAATATTAATATATTTAAAATTAGCAGTATTTAGGGAGAAATTGTGTGTTTATCCTAGCTTTCCTATTCCATTCTTTCCTTAGAGTTATTACAGAGTAAAGATAAATTTCTCTTCATAGAATTCCAACTAATAAAAAAAGGATGAGAGAATAAGAATATTATAATTTTCTTTTCTTTCTTAGGGTAATTAATATTTATTGAAATGTAATTCAATCTTAAAGTATCCTGAAAGGATTTTGGTAAGGTTTTGAAGTTTTACTGAAATAATACCAGTGCAACCTTGGTTCAGTCCAACAAATAGTCTGAAAATAAAGACTATTCTCCAGAGATGACAAATTTATTTGTAGAACAGTTTTAATAAAAACAAGATTAAAAATACAAAATCCTTAAACTTATTTGAGTCAAATGCAACAGTTAAAGGAAAAAATGTAGAAAATATACTATAATTTTCAATCGCTTTTAGATTGGTAGAACTCTAATGGGTTTTATTTGCACAGCTTGGTTTTTGTGTCACAGTAGAGAAATTGAGAAAGTAGTTATTGTATAGGGATAATTCTTAACGGTTTTGAAAAATTTCTGTTAATATGATCAGTTCAGACCCTCTCTGTAAAGTTTTTATAATTCTATATTATATGTAAGTAGATTAATTTCTAGTAAGAATTAAGCTATTACATATTTAAATTTATAATTTTAATTTTTATTTAAGATTCAGAGAGTATATATGCAGATTTTTTACATGGGTATATTGTGAGACACTGAGTTTTGGGGTAAAAATGATTCCATCCACTAGATAATGAGCATGGTACCCAATAGGTAGTTTTGCAGCCCTTGCCTTTCTCCTCCATCTCCCCCTCAAGTAATGTGTCATGTCTATTGTTCCCATTTTTATGTCCATGTGTACTTAATGTTTAGCCCCACTTATAGGTGAGAATAGTGTAATTTTCAAATCCCTAATGAATTAATTAATTTAGCAAAAGGCGATCAATAACCAATAATATCACCAAAAATCTCAAGCCATTTTGAACATACTGGTGGAAGTTAAAAGCTTGAAACACCACCTTTGAAATAGTCCTCCTTTTTACTTCCACAGAAAACTAATCTTATCGAATCTCAGATTAGATTTAAATACCAGTACATAAGAAATATAGGGAAGAGAAGAAGACGCTAAATGACACTGCAAAAGATACAATTAGCAAAATTGAAAGTAAAGAATCTCTTTAGGACAAATAACTCAATATTTTTTCCAACCAAAAAATGCAAGGAGAAAAGGAGATGAGGGAGAAATTTTATATTTTAACTTAAGAAATGAACTCACCAATTACAATGTATGGACTTTGTACACCTATTCAAAGAGAAACAAACTATAACAAGACTTCTTTGTAATCTTCTTAGAAGTTTTATAACCTCAGAAATGAGAACACTGTGGATATTTGTTGTATTGAGTAATTTGTGTTAGTTTTTTTTAGACATGATAATGGTAGTGTCATTGTTTTAGAGGTAAATATAGCATTGCTTTTTTTTTTTTTTTTTTACAAATCATTTACTAATAAAAGGATATATTTATATTTTCAAGATAATTTAGAGGAGATGCACCAAATATTAGGAGGTATATATGGAACAGATTGGCTGTATATTAATTGTTTGAGCTAGGTGATAGGCATCTGGTGTTTACTCTACTATTCTCTCTGGTTTGAATACATTTGAAAATTTTCATATTGAGTTTTAAATAAATGATACAGAGACAGATATATATATGTGTGTGTATGTGTGTGTGTGTATATATATATGTAAATAGATTAAAAAGTGTTACTGGATAAATTCCAAATTTCTTTCTATATTTGGCTACGAAGCCATTGTTGATATAAAAACTTTTGTTTTCTACTATCCATTCCATGTTTTCATTGCCGTCTGCTAGGACTTCTCTTGGTGGAACATTTTTACTGACAGGATGACCTGCAAGTTATTTCTTGCCAGGTCAATTTTCTTCGTAGTTCTGTTTTTGTTTGGTGACTCCAGTGTCCCACTATACTTACTATGTAACCTGGAAGCATTAAGGGCTCCATGGAGAATTCTTTGTGTTCCAAACACAATCTTTCTTGCCACTATTTTGTATCAGAAACCATACTTCAGCCTGGTAAATTGGGATCAATCACTTCCTCCTCTGATGGTTCAGTAATATGAGACAACAAAATATCCAAATAGTAGCCTTGGTTCCAGGGTACCATTACTATTACCATTGTGTATTCTGGTGAAAGTCTCCCTTACTTGGAAATTATTTCATCTGGACAAGCTGAATCAAAAATTTTAGAGATAGAAAGCACCCCCAAACCTGCTGAATCACATGGGGTAGAATTTATAGACTTGGGGGTGACCTGTAAAGCTGGACTAAGTGTGAATTGGTGTGAACAAGGACACATTAATCTGATGTCTGAGGCTTCCTATTTTAGGTAATGATCATAGTAATCCCTCTCCTCTGACCTGGATGTTAGTCTCCATTAGAACTTACCCATTATGACCCCTCACACCATGTAATTTAAATTTTCCTTCCTTAAGACTTGTTTTGAGAATATTTAATTGAAGGATGACGTTAAAGGTTCAGACTAGACTGCCAAGCAATCATCTCCCTTCCACTCAGAGCCATGGCATGACTGTAAGAGGAAAATCCTGAGAGAGGAGTGAAATACACACCTGAAGAAGAGATAGTCAAACTCGTCTTCTTGTGCTGTGTATAGTTGGAAGTGTGTGTGTGTGTGTGAGAGAGAGAGAGAGAAAGTATATGTATATAGAAAGTGTGCATTAACTCAACTGATGTATTTGCCCGAGGTAAATAAATATAAATGATAAGTGGAAGGTTCCTTTTGGAGCAGGAAGCTGGAGAGGGTAGTTTCAGGCCAGAGCAAAGGGAGATTTGAAAACACCAGGCTAAGGAGTTGGGATTTGATATCACAGGTAATGGGGAAATAATAGGTGTAGATTGAAGAATCAGTTCCTTAGGAAACTTAGCTAGAAATACAACTGTCTATTTTATAGGACTCTAAAGCCGAATGCCAGAAATGTGGATATTTTGGCTTCGGTGCTATTTGATTAAAGAAAGGACACAACTTAGTTGCAGAAAGTTAGATGATGACTAAATGTGGCTATGAATTCATTAGTGATAGTGAGAAAGATGTGACCGTGAGAATATAAGCCCCATAAGGTTCTTTGGAGACTGTAGGAAGGTCAGGAGATGTCTGTCTCACCTACAGTTAGGTACCACACCACCGTATTTACATATAAGAGGAAAGGATGCCTTCAGAGGACTGGAGGAAGTGGATTGTACAAATACTACATAAATCATAATACCACAGAATTATTTTTATATTATACATTATCTTCACTCATAACATCGACAGATAATCTATGACATAATTTTAATAATTTCGAGTATATATTTACTATAATATTTATATATTATATATATAAAACCAAGAGGCACTTCCAGTAATTTTGGCAAAAAGGGAGCATCAACATAGTATCTAAGCTAAAAAATAATAAAAATAAACACAATTGATATAGTTTTTTCTGTACAGATTCTACTTTTTACAAACATTTCTCAGCCACTAAGTCAGTCGCTTAACAATACTTGTGATGGGATGATACTAAGTATTGCTATGTATATTAAATGGAAGGTACAGGCGAAAGGATAAGATTTATTTCAATTGCAAAATGATTACTTAAGTTCAAAAGCCTCACTCTTGTTGTTTTAGAAGTTGAAAAATTTGGCAAAGTTATTAGTTAGTAAACATATTCAGGTTCAGGTCAGTTGAGAATGGTAAGAATTACATTGTTAAAAATTGTCATGTACAAATGACATTCCTACAGTGTCACTTTGGTTGGCAGTTATTTGAAAATATTGCTTTTCAGAAACAGTAAATTCAGCTAATTAAATACTCTCTGGTTTACAAATATCCTTCAAGGTCAATTTTTGGGCCATATTTATTAAAACTTGCCAATGTCATTTTTTTTTTTCCTGTCAGGAAGAGGTAATGACTGGTCAGAACAAATGCCTGCAGAAATCAGAACACATTTTAATACCAAAATGCAAATCAAATTATTCAAACCAACCAAAACCCAAAACATTCTAAATTTAGATTAAAGTTCCTTCAGTCACATATCCTAATATATTATAGACAACCAGGGAGAATCTCACTTTTATAATTTTGCATTGAGAGCTTCTGAATATTTATAAAAGCACCAATTTTCATTTTATGACTTGCATGATAGAAATCTTGAGGAAGAAATATCAGGGGTTGGGTGGGTTCAGTGATATTTATTACCAATGCTTATCAACTAACAGATTGTCCTTGTTGGAACAAAAATGGTATGCATTCTTCTGTGACAATATATTAAGACATAAACTGACAGTCATAAGTGAAAAAAACACCAGTTAAGCAAACATAATATGCTAAAATTCCCATGCAAATATTTTACAGAGTATAAAAAATTTAGTGATTTTTTAAGCTGATGAATATGTATTAAGTAAAGCCATTAAAACTTCACTAACAGGTAATATATAGATATGTTAGAATTATTAAAGTTAGCGATACTACAATACTAAATTATACTTATAGTTAAAATGAAATCTCTGATATAAGATGGAGTTTTGGACCCGTAATCAGTTGGGAATTTTAAAAAGAAAAGGGACAGGGAAACTGCTATCAACCAACACTTTATATACACAAATAACTATTTATTGAAGTATATATACTTCAAACAACTATTTTTAATTTCACATTTAACATCTGAGTATTTTGCCTTTTTAGGGAGTAAAACTACTGGAAAGAAAATTTTTCTCTTCAAAAGTTATTCAAGTAGCAGTTTTCAAACTAATTCAAGGGCTAATTCACATTTGGAAACATGTATAAGTGCTCCTTGTCATACAGAAAGTAATGGTTGAACCGTGTATTCACAAGTCATTTCACTCCAGAGTAACTAAATTGGTTTGTATCAAAGATGGAGGGGTGTCCTGGATACCCTGCAAATTTGACGTAGTGTTCACTTCCAATCCACAGCTCTGCTTTTTTTGCTTCTTAGTACCATCGGTTTTACAAGGAAAGCAGGCTTGAGGAACTAGAACTTAAGTTGAAGGCCGTTCTTTCTTTTTATTATGGCAGAGGAGAATTTCTGCTTATTTTTTTGGTTACTAATATTGAGTAAGAGGAGTATAATTGAAGTGAAGCCATGCTTTCCTCCTATGAGTTTGTCTTTGTTTTTTCTTCATCTGGTTTTTGTTTTGAAACAGGAAAGGAAAATTATCCTGCTGTACTTTAATTTGAAATAGGAACTTTCAATGACACTGAAATATTAAACCATTAAGGCTTACAAAGTTTTGTTATTAGTTTTTTATTAATGAATTTCAAATTCTAACCTACTATCTGATCATGCTGGGCAGATTAATGCAGTGGCTGTTGTTTATTGACTGGTCAGTGTTTCATCTGTGAAAGTCAAGATGAATAAGGTTTAATTTTTCATAGTAGGACAGATAAATATTTGGCCTTTTGTGTTAGAACTTAGTAAAATAAAATATACATTAATAGAACATTTATAACAACACAAAACATAATAAATTGCTGGATAATACACTCCTTTGTCTTATGAAAACTCAGAAGATCTCAGACTATAATTTGTACAAAGTTAAATTACTGACACTAATTTTTATCTAATGTATTTGAATAATTCATAAAACATTTCCCCCATGAGGCTCGTAGAATATTAGAAAAAAAGAATTAAATCTTCTTTCTAGTTTTCTGTTATATGATACTAGTTCTTATTATATCAAAATATTCAGCCTCTGATTATATGAAAATAATCAGTAGTTTACAGTTCTGATTATATGAAAATACTCAGTACCATGGAATGTCGTTTTGTGGGTTTCATTTTAATGGAAAAATTTTAAAATTAAATAACTTTCAAGAAAAGAAATCAAATTTAAACATTCTTGAGAGTACTTACCTATGGTGATTTATTATTACTCTTTGAAGCATTTTTGGTTACACTGAATTATTTGCATAATTAAAGAACCACTTCTTAATGCGAAGCAATGAGGAAATCATTGCTTCATTGTCAGAATATGAACATGTTCAACATTTTTATCTGTTAGGAGAAGGCTTTTCTTCTGTGCTCCACAACTTTTCAAGGAAGCAGAAACCCAAGGATACCAATGTGTGTCAAGGCAATCAACCTTTAAAACATGTGGAGAAAAACTAGCTGTCCCTAGAAAGAAAATGTGGATTCCTTCTAGAGTCTTACACATATGTCAAAAGCCAATTTTGTTTTCCATTTATACATAATTCCATATAGTGTATTTTATGGTCTTACCTACACTAGTTGATACTAGGTCAGTATTTTTGAATCAGCAGGTGAACATTGAGTTCCACTATGGAAATGAAGCCTTAATCTTCAGCAGTTTTGTGTCTTCAAACATATTTTGCTGAATTTTTTTTTTTTTTTTCTGAGGCAAAGTTTAACTCTCGTTGCCCAGCCTGGAGTGCAATGGTGTGATCTCAGCTCACCATAACCTCTGCCTCCCAGGTTCAAGCGATTATCCTGCCTCGGCCTCCCAGGTAGTTGGGATTACACGCGTGCACCACCATGCCCGGATAATTTTGTATTTTTAGTAAAGACAGGGTTTCTCCATGTTGGTCAGGCTGGTGTCGAACTCCCAACCTCAGGTGATCCACCCGCCTTGGCCTCCCAAAGTGCTGGGATTACAGGCGTGAGCCACCGCGCCCGGACCAAAAACGTTCATTTTATTTCACCATTGTTAGCCTGCTGTTAGAATGATTTGCTAGTGGGAACACAAAGAGCAATTCAAGTTAGGTAAAAGCACCATTAGGTAAGGTAAAAGCAACATTTATTTTAACAAATACAATGTGTAGGCAATAACACACATTGCCTAACATCCATGGTGCATAACATAGACTGGGAAACATGTTACTGTTCTCTGAGCATGGTTCATTGGTGTGAAACATACAAATAAGTATGGAAATCTCAATTTAAGTTATATGTAGTTTTAGCTTAACTCATTGTTTGTAGTGTAATTCATTCCCAATAAGAATTTGAGTATCTTCCAGATGAACAAATTGATGTGTGAATAAAGGACCTAAAACTGATATATTTCTTAAAAAGAACAATTTAATTTTGGAATATTCTTTACCTAAAATTTCTGATTTCTTAATCTTAAAATTGAATTTTGTTGAAGATTTAAAAAATGGACTGACAATATCAGCAAATTCATAAAGACACAAATGACCTAGGACAATGGTCATAAAATGTGTTGCTGCTTGTTCGATCAATGAAATAAACACAGTTTCGTTTCAAAGTACATAAATATTTTAGCTTTCAATTATCTGGAATTGAGCTATTAGCATTTGAACTTTTATTGATATTTCTTCCACACATTAGCTAATAATCGCTAAATAAGGGGGATCTTGTTGGTGTTTCTAGACTATGAAAGTTCATAGAACTTTGTTTTATTGGCGTGTTCTAACAGTCTGAAAGGCAGTTGATTTGCAAATGGCATATAAGTCAGCAAAGGCATTAAACTAGAATCAGGGTTAGGATGACAGAAGAGGACAAGACCCTTATTGAGGTTTCCATTATTATTTTAGAAGTACTATAAATGACGAGGACAATGGAGAGCCCCTTACTGACATGGAAGCACCAAGAATACCTCCCACAGTAGAATATAAATGATTTTTAGATTATTCACTTCTCATTAATCAAGATTTGATAATCACACAATTAGTTCACTTTTATAAATTAATAATTTCAAACTTTAGACTTTATTTATAATGATAATTTTTATATTTTTATTACTTAGAAAATAATTTATATTTTTCCATCATTTAAACAAAGAGTAGGCCTGAGTCTCATGCCTTTTGCACAGCTTTTACCTTCAAAGAAAGTTCTCTGGGTAAGATAGGCAGGGAATATGGGGAAACTGCAAATTAACAATCTACATACATCTAATATGAACAGTCTGTAAGATATTCCTTTGCTTTAGTTTAACTGGGATTGCAACGGTAAGATTTGTTCTGGTATTCAACCAAAATAGACAGAATTTGGTATTCTGTTTTTAGGAAGTAAATACTTTCTTGAACATAATATGAGAAAATTTCTTCGTTCATCAGATGAAGACTAATATAGATATATCCCTGTACAGAGCTACTGTCTTCATCTTTTATTGAGAGCCAAACCAGGTCTTATACAAATGACAAAAAATATTACAGCTAACAAAAGCAAAAGTGGTGCTTTTATCAAGGAAACCAATATTTTAAAGGTTAATTTAGATATATAACTGGAAAGACGTTTATTAGCATGCTGAAAATAACACTGATGACACTCAGAATATACCTGGTTTTTACTTAACAGAGAACCATGGCATCCAGGTAACCAGTTCCAACTTTTCCTACCATTGATTTTATGGTTTTCTAAACAATTATCTTTTTCCCTAGGTGGGCTAGAAACTCTTTCATTTGAAAGACCTGAGTTTATTTAATGGCACCTATAAATAGGCTCATATAAAAATGTAGTAAATTGCAACAAATACATTGGCACCACAGGAAGTAAGCTCTGGATTTGGATGTGAACATAATAATATTGCTGTCACCTAAACGGGGGAGAACTCTACTGGCAGAAAATGTCCCTTAGCATCCTTTGAGATGTACTGGGTGTGTACGAAAGTCACATACTTGGTGGATCTTCATCCCTTTATTTATCCCAATTGACTTCTAGCTGTAATAGTAATTTATTTTTAAAGAAAAATGTATCAATCTTCCTGGATTGATGAACACAGTTCTGGAATGAAGATGTTCTAATTGCTTTGGCCACTATTATTCCTCTTATTTCCTGTACCTTAAAACAAAACAAACAAAACCAGGCAGTTTGCTGAGACTTCCACTGTAGTAGCCAAGATGCCCTGCTAATTGGACTATACAGCTTTGATGAAACTGCCAACAGACTGTGATGGGCTTCCAACTGTCCTGCCAGTCCACTCACTCCAAACGTAGCTTTATGTTCAATTAATATTTATGTTAGAGATGGACAGGCTTTGGAAGATGGGAAAATATTGGCTTTGTTAAGTAATTAGACACAAGGGGTATGAGAAGATAAATGCTTTTCTCCCCCTTCTCTTAATTGCAATGAAAGGAAAATAGTTAAATTCACTGGCAAAATTTGACTCATAGTAATTTTTGCAAACATAGAGACACACAGGCAAAACTAAGGAAATGAAAACAATTAGGTAAGTTCTAAAAAATGAAGACCTGGTGTTAATTCAGAAATCTACTGAAATATATTTTAATTATTTAGGTAGAGGCTGCATCCACTTGATCCTTTTTACATTTTCCTACTTATTGGAGAATTTGCCTTGAAACCATGAATATTTTTTGTTGTATTATCTTTGCCTTATTTTTTAAAATGCCGTGAATTACTGTAAAATAATGCTTCGAAAGGGGAGAGTACAATATCCATTTATGAGAAATAAAAGTATTTTTAATGTAAACATTCCTTTCTACTACGTCAGAGAAAATAAAAACTGGAAATCACAATCGAGGTTTACATAGAAGCTAAGATTGTTTAGATAATGAGTAGGTCTATATATAGTACTGAAGGAAGAATCATAACCAAACAGTGTTGGAAAGAAATGGACACCAACTATAAAAATATGGTATTGGCTAACAGTCTTTCATCTGGGAGATATGGACCCAGAATTCATTCAGTTAGCAAAAGTTACTAGTGAAAAAAACATTCTTTGCAGCATCCTCATTTAATTGGCGCAAAAAAAAAAAAAAACTATATCAGATTATCATTTAAATTATAATAGGTAGATGATTGGCTGTCCATCGACCTCCATGCAAATGAATCATCATTCTCTTACTGGGCTTGGAGAGAACTACAATGTATAAAAATGGTGATTAAAGTATAACTTTATAAAAATGTTTCCCTTTTCCTTTTTTAAAAAAAGAGTTTACTATCTACAGAAACAAAAAAATCTTCATATTTACATCAAGATAACTATCATGACATATATAATAATACGAAATAAAATATTGAAAGTGAGTATCAACTTTTTAAATAGAGGTTTGGCTCACAGCATAAACAAGTGTAGATAACAAACAAACCAAAACAAAACAAACAAAAAGACTTTCAATAATAACCCGATCCTCAAACAATCTCTCTATAATCTCCCCTGCCAGAAGAAGCATGACTGACAATGGGCCAGATTGCCGATGGAGGCTACCCCGACAAAATGACTGACAATGGGCCAGATTGCCGATGGAGGCTACCCGGACAAACAGCGTGTGGATACCACAACAGGGGTTGTCAGCGGGACCTTTGCCCCTGAAAGACAAACTACAACAGTTGCCAAGAATCAGGCTTTTCCTACATCAACACAAAAACCCTGGGTTGAAATAATCTCCTTCCTCTCTTGCTATATAACCCAGAGTGATTTTTCTGTTTCCTTTTCTTCCTCTACCACACGTTTTGCAGCAAATTAAGAAGACACAGGCGATCACACTGAAGTACAATTTCCCAAGCCTTCTCTGGCATCATTTAGAATTCTAACCTGACTGAAAGACCTGACTCCAGCTCTTTCCTAGGTGTTTATGGATAAAGAATGCCATCCCCTTAAATGGTGATTTGATCTCAGTTGAGTGACATCCATAATCACAGACAGCTCCTATACATTCATTAGGCAAGTAGACTGGAAAATGCCTCGGTCTTCCAGGTTTGAGGCTGGTGATAGAGCTCCTTCAAGTGGTGCATAACAGTAATGTAATACCAAACATGTGGCCCTCTCACCCAGCCCTTCAGTGCCCTCCAACTGCAAAAGGCCCTTTATTTGAAGCTAAATGGAGGAGGGCATTTGGAATGGCTGCCTCCCAAAGACACTCCACAGTGAACTTCCTTCTGTTTGTTCACATGTACTCAGTCATTTGCTACAGCTATTCTATGAGTTACTGAAACCACAAAAATCTCTTTACATATGCACACACATGCACACAAGCACCCTTTCAAACCGTTCCCTTCTGTCTCTCTTTCACACACACACACACACACACACACACACACACACACACACACAGTGTTGGCAGGATGTATCAGAATTCAAATAATGCTCTGGAACTTTCATCCCTCAGTACTAAGAGCAAAAGCTGCTTAGTTGGTAACCTACATTTCCTGCACTGTTTCCTTGCTAAGCCACACCATCTCCTTTGTGATTTGGTTTCCTTTATGATTTATTATATCACAGTGACCACTATATATCTTAATATAAATGTTACTAAATTGTGGAGCCAGCAATCCTGGCCTTCAGTGTGTATGTGTGTGCGTGCATGGGTGTGAATATGTTTTACATGTATCTATGTGGGAGCTTATATACACACACACATATATATTCCCTCCTTAAAAAATCCTTAGAAGCTGGTGTTGCAATGTGAAAGCTTCTTTGAGCAAAGAGTTTTTAACATGTACCTCACTGTAAAAATATACACACAAAAGGCGAAGAATCCCAAAATGCAATAGCCATTTGCCCAACTTCTCAAATTTCTACAGTGTTGTGTCTAAATGTTGTGCTGGCTTGAAGAGAGTCTTTGACAAGTCAATCTGTTTGGAAACACAGCCCATTCTATCCATTGTCACTGGTCTGGCTTTGGGGTTGGTATCTCCTCCCCTCTTGGTTTCCCTTTCTCTTCTTCTTCTTCCTTGATAGCCTGGATCTGTTCTGAAGAGTGCGATTGAGGGGTCGGGTCCAGGGATTGATTTTCAACACCTGCCAACCGTTGCTCCTCTTCAATGACTTTCTTCCACATCTTGTGGTTCTGTAAGAGGTGCTGAGTTATTTGGCAGTAGATTTTTCTCCTTTTGAAAGTCTTCTTTTCTAAAATAAATAAAATAAAATGCACTAAATTAGACTACTTAGTTGTGTGCTGAGCACACAAATGTTGTATCTTTTAAGATAATTAAGAGGAGGTAATCCATAACCTTGGTTTGTATATTATAATAATGCAGTTTTGGAGAATGGGGAAGAAAGAGGAAAATGGCAATAATCATTAAAATATCACTCACAAATAACTAGGGATGGTATTTAATATTTGGCAATGTCCAGAGCAAGATTCTGCTTTTATCTTGGTATTATTCTCCTTACATTCAGGCTCCCAAGGCTTTTTACATAGATCATTGAAATAACTTCTTGCTATGTCTGTCTCTGTCAGTCAATTTAATTCACAAACATCTACAAGACTGATATATTTAAAGATGGTTCTGATGTTCCTCATCTGCTTCATGTGGACTAAATAATTAATTTCAGGCTGGGCGCAGTGGCTCAGGCCTGTAATCCCAGCACTTTGGGAGGCTGAGGCGGGCGGATCATGAGGTCAGGAGATTAAGACCATACTGGCTAACACGGTGAAACCTCATCTCTACTAAAAATACAAAAAATTAGCTGGGTGTGGTGGCGGGCACCTGTAGTCCCAGGTACTCGGGAGGCTGAGGCAGGAGAATGGCGTGAACCCGGGAGGTGGAGCTTGCAGTGAGCTAAGATTGCGCCACTGCACTCCAGCCTGGGAAGACAGCAAGACTCCATCTCAAAAACTAAACTAAACTAAAATAAAATAAAAAAAAATAATTTCAAAATGTAGTTAACTATACTTTACCCTGCTTTTTTAATTTTTAAAACATCTACACTTAACTCATATTTTCAAGCTGGTACTACCTATCCTGAAATGTTCTTTGCAACCACTGAGAGTATATATCCATTCATTTTTCAAAGACTCCATCAGATTTCACTGAATTCTTCTAAGAAATAATCTCTTTCTTCTAAATTTCTATGTTACTCCATATATGCCTCCTAGAGTATATACTGTTTCTGTTTTTATTTTTTCCCTTTTGTTCTCCTTATTATCTCTTCTTTTGGTAACTGTGCATCCAAAATCATTTAGAGAGAACTTTTCTCCCTCCCTTCAATTATGCGGTTCTAGAAAAGGTTTTTAAATTCTACTTCCTCACTCACAACCGGTCTACAAAATTGTATCACAGTGACTGGTCAATAGTTGCGTGGGTGACCCAAGTTGGGCCTGAGTCCTTCCTTGAGATATTTCCCATTTGCACATAATGAATGTGGGTTTGAGAGGTGTAATTGGAGATCCTTTCTCCTTTGCCTATGCATCTGGAATGAAGTGAACTTACAGCTGGCTATAGTTCCAGCCTCATGAAGAAAGCAAAGCTGAAAGAACAAGCTGTTAGGCAGGTGAGGCAGAGACAAAAGCAAGAACAAATAAGCACTGATAATAGCCAACATCATGTTTACATGAACCAATAATGTTCACTTTTTGTATATCCTCATTCCATTGGAATTTTATAACTTGTAACAACAAAAAAAGTTCTACCTTAGTATACCTCCTTTAAGAAACTAATCTTGGGCCAGGCGCGGTGGCTCATGGCTGTAATCCCAGCACTTTGGGAGGTCGAGGCGGGCGGATCATGAGGTCATGAGATCGAGACCATCCTGGCTAACACAGTAAAACCCCGTCTCCACTAAAAATACAAAAAATTAGCCAAGCGTGGTGGCAGGCACCTGTAGCCCCAGCTACTCAGGAGGCTGAGGCAGGAGAATGGTGTGAACCCGGGAGGCGGAGCTTGCAGTGAGCCAAGATCGGCCACTGCACTCCAGCCTGGGCGACAGAGTGAGACTCCGTCTCAAAAAAAAAAAAAAGACACTTATCTTGGCATCTTCAAGATGGTAGGCTAGAGACATCTGGTACTTGCCTCCTCCACAGAGAAGAACCAATGGACTGAGTAGGTAATCAGACTTATCATCTAAAATATAATTTTGAATTCAACAGAGAAATGACAGGAAATACCTAAGATAAGGAAGAAGAAAAACAATTCGTAATATGAATGAGAAATTTACTAAAGAGACAGGTATCAAGAAAAGAAAAAAGAGGAACCAAAGAGAAACTCTGGAATGAAGAATTCATTGAAAGAAATACATATACATTCAAAAGTTTTAACAATAGACTAGATCAAGTTGAAAAAAGAATCAGAATTTGAAGATGGGTCTTTTGACATAACCCAGTCAGATGAACATTAAAAACATAAAAAATAATAATAATAATGAACAAAGCTTGCATAACATATTTGAATTTTCAGTGTCCCAGAAGGTGAAAAGAAAATGAAAGGGACAGAAAACCTGTTTAACAAAATTATAGGTCAAAACTTCCCAACTCTAACAAACAGAGATTTAGACATCTAGATGCAGGAAGCTCAGAGAAACTCATAAAAATACAATTCAAGGTCTTCTCCATGGTGCACTGTAGTCAAACTGTCAAAAGTCAAAGACACAGAGAGTTCTAAAAACAGTAAAAGAAAAGTATCTGGTAACTTATAAGGAAACTTCCATCAGACTAACAGATTTCTCAGCAGAAATCTTTCAGGCCAGAAGATAATGGGATAATATATTCAAACTGCTGAAAGAAAAAACCATAAACCCAGCCAAGTTATCCTTCATAAATGAAGGAAAAATAAAGTCTTTTTTCACAGAAGCAAAACTCAGAGAATTAATCACCACTAGACCAGCACTACAAGAAATACCTAAGGGAGGCCTACAAGTGAAAGCAAAAGGATGGTATCTATCATTATGAAAACACTTGAAAGTGTAAAACCCACTGGTGGAACAAACATGAATAAGGAAATGAAAGGAATCAAATGTTACCACTACAGAAAACTACCCAACTGCAATGATAAACAATGAGAGAGAGAGAAAGGAACAAAAGATATACATAACAATTATAAATCAATTAACAAAATGACAGGAATAAGGACTCATATATCGATAATCACCTTGAGTGTAAACAGACTAAGATTTCCACTTACAAGACACAGAATGGGTGAATTGATTAAAAAACATGACTTAATTATGTGCTAAGAAACTCATCTCTCCTGTAGACAGATACAGACTAGAAGTAAAAGAAAATACAGATATAGACTAGAAGTAAAAGAAAAAATATACTTCATGCAAACAAAAACAAAAAACAATCAAGAGTAGCTATACTTATGTTAGATGAAACAGAAATTAAGTCAAAACAGTAAAAAGTGGACATAGTCATTATATAATGAAAAAGAGATCAATTCAGTAAGAAGATAAAACAGTTCTAAACATATATGCACTAACACCAGAGCACCCAGATACTAAATCTGATCTTAGCCAAGAGGCCAAGAAGCAATATCACACCCAGATATATGCAAAGCAAATATTAATAGATCGAGAGAGAGAGAGAGAGAGAGAGAGAGAGACACTTCAACACAAAAATAGTTGAGGACTTCAACATCCCACTCTCAGAACTAGACAGGTCATCTAGACAGAAACTTAATAAATAAACATTGGATTTAAACTGCATTTTAGACCAATGGACCTAACAGATATTTACAGAACATTTTGTTGAACAGCTACAGAATACTCATTGTTAGCACATGGAATTATTCTCCAGGATAGACCAGATGTTAGGACACAAAACAAGTCTCAACACATTTTAAAAAAATCTAAATCATATCAAGTTTCTTGTTAGACCACAATGAATAAAACTAGAAATCAGTAACAAGACAAACTTTGGAAACTATATAAATACACGAAAATTAGAAAATTTGTTCCTGAATGACCTTTCGGTTAAAGAGATAATTAAGGAATAAATCAATAAATTTCTTGAAACAAATGAAAATGGAAACAACACAAAGTAGTAGTCAAAGGGAAGTTTAACACAATAAATACCAACAACAAAAAACTAAAAATATTTCAAATAAGCAACCCAATAATGCACCTCAAGGAACTTGAAAAGCAAGAACTAATTAGGCCATGAATTAGTAGAATAAAAGAAATAATAAAGATAAGAAGAGAACTGAATACAATAGAAAATTAAAGACACAATGTATCTAGGAAACAAAAAGTAGGTTTTTTGAAAAGATAAACAAAATGAGTAAGTCACTAGGTAGACTAACCAAGAAAAAAGAGAAGGCCTCCAAAACTAAAATCAGAAATGAAAAAGGAGACATTATAACGGATACCATAGAAATACAAAAGATTATCAGAGATTATTATCAACAAGTATGTATTAGCAAACTAGAAAACCTAGATGAAATAGATAAATTCCTGGAAACATATGCCAAAATTGAATCAGGAAGAAATAGAAAACCTGAACAGACCAATAATAAGTAATCACATTAAATCAACAATAAAGACTCCCAACAAAAAAAAGTCTACTACTGGATGACTTTGCATAAAAATGCTTTTTCTTCATCTATCCTCTCAATAGATGCAGAAAAAACATTTGATAAAATTCAACATCACTTTACGATAAAAACTAAAAATACTAGGAAGGAACATGCCTCAGCATAATAAACACCACACATAATAAAACCACAGCTAATATCTGAATGTGGAAAGTTGAAAGCCTTTCCTCTAAGAACTGGAAAAGGACAAGATGCTCACTATCACTGTTGCTATTCAAAATTATACTAGAAGCCCTACTCGGAGCAATCAGGCATCCAAATTGGAAAAGAGGAAGTTAAATTGTCCCTCTTTGTAGATGATATAGTCCTATATCTAGAAAAACCTAGACTCCACCAAAAAACACTTAGATCTGATAAATACATTGAGTAAAGTTGCAGGATACAAAAATTAATATACAAAAATCAGTAGTATTTCTATACACCAATGATGAACTAGCTGACAAAGAAATTAAGAAGGCAATCCCTTTTACAATAGCTAAAAAATAATTAGAAATAAATTTAACCAAGGTAGATAAAGACCTCTACATGGAAAACTACAAAAATCTGATGAAACATGTTGAAGACAACACAAACAAATGCAAAGACATTCCATGATCATGGATCTGAAGTATTAACATTTTTAAAATGACTGTTCTACCCAAGCAATGTATAGATTAAATGCAATCTTTATTTAAAAAAAAAAGACCAACACATTATTCAAAAAAACAGGAAAAACAATTATAAAACTTCTATGGAACCAAAAAAGAGCTTGAATAGCCAAAACAATCCTGAACAAAAAGAACAAAGATGCAGGCATCACACTACCTGACTTCAAAATATACCACAAGGGTATAGTAAACAAAACAGCATGGTGTTGGTATAAAAACGGACACATAGACCAAGAAAACAGAGACTCCAGAAATAAATGCATGTACTTATAGCCAACTGATTTATGACAAAGGTGCCAAGAATATATATTGAAGAAAGGACATATTTTTTATTAAGTGGTGCTGGGTAAATTGGATATTCACATGCAGAAGAATGAAACTAGACTCCATTTCTCACCATATACAAAAATGAGCTCAAGACCGATTAAAGACTTAAGTAAGGCCAAAACTAAAAAATGGTTAGAAGACAACATAAGGGAGATTCTATAGGACATTGACCTAAGCAAAGATTTTATGATTAAGACCTCAAAAACCCAGGCAAATAAAACAAATATAGACAAATGGGACTAAACTAAACACTAAAACCCTCTGTACAGCAAAGGAATCAACACAGTGAAGAGAAAATCTATAGAATGGAAGAAAATATATGCAAATTTTTCTTACAACAAGAGACTAATATCCAGAATATACAAGAAAATCAAACAACAATTAAAAAACAAAAACAAAAAATTCTATTAAAAAGTAGGCAAAGACACGAATAGACATTTCTCAAAAGAAGACATAAAAATGGTCAACAGGTATATGAAAAAATGCTCAACATCACTAATCACCAGGAAAATGCAAATCAAAACCACAATGAGATATCATCTTACCCCAGTTAGAATGGCTATTAGTAAAAACAAAAAAAACAACAGATGCTGGCAAGAATGTGGCAAAAAGGGAACTCATAACACTGTAGGAATATAAGTTAGTATAGCCACTATGGAAAACAGTATGCAGATTTCTCAAAACCTCAAAAGAGAACTACCGTATGATCTAGCAACCCCACTACTGGGCATTTATCAAAAGGAAAAGAAATTAGTATATTAAAAAGATAATTGCACCCCCATATTTATTGCAGCAGTCTTCACAATAGCAAAGGTATGGAATCAACCTAAGTGTCCATCAGCTGATGAATGGATAAAGAAAATGTGGTATACATACACAATGGAATAATATTCAGACATAAAAAGAATAAAATCATGTCATTTGCAGCATCATTAATGGAACAGGAGATCATTACGTGAAATGAAATAAACCTAGAAAAGAAAGACAAATATCTCATGTTCTCACTCTTATGTGGGAGCTAGAAAAGTTGATCTCATGGAAGTGAGAGTAGAATGACAGACACCAGAGGCTGAGAAGGGTATATGGTTGGGGGTTAGGAGGAATGAAGAGGTACTGATTAATTAGTACAGACATACTAGTTAGAATAAATAAGTTCTTATCTTCGATAGCAGAGTAAGGTGACTACTGTTAATAATGTATTGCATACTTCAAAATAGTGAGAAGACGGGACTTCCCAACACATAGAAATGATAAATATGGTCGGGTGCAGTGGCTCCGGGCTCATGCCTGTAATCCCAGCACTTTGGGAGGCCGGGGCGGGTGGATCACCTGAGGTCGGGAGTTCAAGACCAGCCTGACCAACACAGAGAAACTCCATTGCTACTAAAAATACAAAAATTGGCTGGGCATGGTGGCATATGCCTGTCCTAGCTACCTGGGGGGCTGAGGCAGGAGAATCACTTCAATCCAGGAGGTGGAGCATGCGGTGAGCCGAGAATGCACCACTGCACTCCAGCCTGGGCAACAGAGTGAGGGATACTCTAAATATGCTGATTTAATCATTACACATTCCATGTATGTGACAAAATATCACATGTGCCCCACATAAATACGTACAAATATGTATTGATTAAAAATACAAAAAGTTGCTTATAAGACAGGGAAATGCAAATGAAAACTATGCCTACTTAGAATAGCTAAAATGAAAATGATTCTAAAAAATCAAGTGTAGACAAGGAATTTAACAATTAGAAATAATATATTGCTTATAGGAATATACATTTTTACATCTACTTTGGAAAATTATTCAGTTCTGTCTATTAATCTGAATAAATGAGTACCCTACTTAAAAAATAAAAACTCAAATCTTATTCTCATATATTCCAAACAGTTTCTCTTCTAGACTATAGGGTCTTTGAGGGAGCCTTGGACACACCTGTACAGATCTGACACATCAGCAAATATGCATTTAAAAAAGAAATACATTTTCTTTGACCAAATCATTCAGAGTTTTCAACATGGAAATATTAACAATAATTTTCACAGGATTATATCCTTTGACTGAGGAAAAATAATAAACCCAATTTAAACAGAAAAAAGTACAAGATATTTTAAAGAAGACTGTTTAATCAGCATTCACTATTTAGGCTTCTAATTCCTTATTTATTTATGAATCACCTGGTATGTACCAAATGTTGTCCTCAGTTCTAGTGACCCTCTAACAGACAAGATAAATATGATGCTTGCCAGCAGCAGGCTTTTACTCTCGTGGAAAGATAGTGAACAAGCAGGCACAATAATACTGAGTCTTAAGGAGTCTTTGAAAGTCAGCAGAAAGGGAAGGAAATGGCTCAGTTGGTACAATATTGTATGAAGGTGGTGGCTGGATTAGGACGGGGTAATGAAAATGAAGAAAAGTCAATAAATATGAGATATATTTGTATGGTAGAATCAACAGGACTTGGCAACTGATTAGAGGTAGGCAATTAAGAGGGAGGAATCAGAGACAACCCTGTTTTCTGACCTGAGCAGTTGAGCATGTTGGTAAGATGCACTGAGAAAGGGAAGGTTGAATGAGGTGTAGATTTGAAGGTGTATTAGTCCATTTCACACTGCTGATAAAGACATACCTGAGACTGGGTAATTTTTAAAGAAAAAAAGAGGTTTAATGGACTAAGAGTTCTACTTGGCTGGGGAGGTCTCACAAAGACGGCAGAAGGCAAAAGGCATGTCTTACATGGTATCAGGCAAAAAGAGAATGAGAGAGCCAAGCGAAAGAGGAAACCTCTTATAAAATCATCAGATCCATGACTTATTCACTACCAGGAGAACAATATGGGGGAAACTGCCCTCATGATTCAAGTGTCTCCCACTGGGTCCTTTCCACAACACATGAGAGTTATTGGAGCTACAATTCAAAATTAGATTTGGGTGAGGACACAGCCAAACCATATCAGAAGAAAATGAATAGAGGTATTCTGAACATGAGGTGTCTGGAAGACCTCTAAGTAGAGAGGTAAAGTAGGCAGCTGGTAGAGAGCTTAGAAGAGAGGTCTGTTCTCTTCCAAGAAACCAGAATATCATGTAACTCTCAGTACCGTCATCTAAGTGACGACTTTAGACTTGAGCCAAGAGTTCAGAAGTTCAGCTAAGATCCTCCCATTAGACTGAATTTCCCTGGTGTATTAGTCCATTCTCATGCTGCTATAAAAAACTGCCCAAGACTGGGTAATTTATAAAGGAAAGAGGTTTAATTGACTCACAGTTCCACAGGGCTGGGGAGGCCTCAGGAAACTTATAATCATGGTGGAAGGGGAAGCAAACATGTCCTTATTCACATGATGGCAGGAAGAGAGAAGTGCCAAGCAAAGGGGGAAAAGCCCCTTTTAACCTTTAGATCTCATAAGAACTCATTATCACAAGAACAGCATGACAATAACCACCCCCATGATTCAATTATCTCCGATTGGGTCCCTCCCACAACACATGGGGATTATGGAAACTACAATTCAAGATGAGATTTGGGTGGCAACATAGCCAAATCATATTATTCTGCCCCTTACCCCTCCCAAAACTAATATTCCCACATTTTAAAACACAAGCTTGCCTTTCCAAAAGTCCCCCAAAGTCTTAACTCATTCCAGCATTAACCCAAAGTCCAAGTCCAAGGTCTCATCTGAGACAAGCCCAGTCATTTCTGCCTATAAACCTGCAAAATCAAAAGCAAATTAGTTACTTCCCAGATACAATGGTGGTACAGGCATTGGGTAAATACAGTAATTCCAAATGGGAGAAATCTGCCAAAACAAAGGGGCTACAGGCCCCATATAAGTCTAAAATTCAATAGGGCAGTCATTATACCTTAAAGTTCAAAAATGATCTATTTTGACTCCATGTCTCACATCCAGGTCAAACTGATGCAAGAGGTGTGCTCCCACAGCCTTGGACAGCTTTGCCCCTGTGGCTTTGCAGGGTACAGCACCTCCCCTCCAGCTGCTTTCACAGGCTGGCATTGATGGCCTGTGGCTTTTCCAGGTGTACAGTGCAAGCTGTTGGTGGATCTACCATTCTGGGATCTGGAGGACAATGGCCCTCTTCTTACAGCTCCACCAGGCAGTGCACCAGTGGGAACTCTGTGTGGTGGCTCCAACCCCACATTTCTCTTCCATACTGCCCTAGCAGAGGTTGTCCATGAGGGCTCTGCCCCTGTAGCAAACTTCTGCTGGAACATCCAGGCATTTCCATACATCCTCTCTAATCTAGGTGGAGGTTCCTAGACCTCAATACCTGTCTTTTGAACACCACAGACCTAACATGATGTGGAAGTTGCCAATGCTTGGGGATTGCACCCTCTGAAGCCATGAACTGAGCTGTACATTGGCCCCTTTTCATCATGGCTGAAGCAGCTGGGACTCATGGCACCAAGTCCCTATGCTGCACACAGCAGAGGGTCTGGGACCCGGCCTGTAAAGTCATTTTTTCCTCCTAGGCCTCTGGGTCTATGATAGGAGGGGCTGCTGCTAAGGTCTCTGACATGCCCTGGAGACATTTTCTCCATTGTCTTGGAGATGAACATTTTGCTCCTTGTTACTTATGCAAATTTTCTACAGCCAACTTGAGTTTCTCCTAAAAAAAGGGTTTTTCTTTCCTATCACATCCTCAGGCTGCAAATTTTCTGAATTTTTATGCTCAGCTTCCCTGTTAAACCTAAGTTCCAATTCCAAACCATGTCTTTCTGAATACATAAAACTGAATGCTTTTAATAGCACCAAAGTCACCTCTTGAGTGCTTTGCTGCTTAGAGATGTCTTTGGCCAGATACCCTAAATCATCTCTCTCAAGTTCAAAGTTTCACAGATCTCTAGGACTGGGGAAAAATGCCACCAGTCTCTTTGCTAAAACAAAGGGACTACAGGCCCCATGCAAGTCTAAAATTCAATAGGGCAGTCATTAAACCTTGAAGTTCAAAACTGGCCATGAATCATAGCCAAGTCAAAATGATGCAAGAGGTGTGCTCCCACAGCCTTGGGCAGCTTTGCCCCTGTGACTTTGCAGGGTAAGCAAAGCAGGAGTGACTTTTACTCTAGTTCTCAACAAGTTCCTCATCTTCATCTGAGACCACCTCAGCCTGGACTTTATTGTCCATATCACTATCAGCATTTTGGTCAGTGCCATTCAACAAGTCTCTAGAAGTTCCAAACTTTCCCACATCTTCCTGTCTTCTGAGTCCTCTGTATTAGTCCATTTTCACGCTGCTGATAAAGACATACCCAAGATTGGGCAATTTACAAAAGAAAGAATTTTACTGGACTTACAGTTTCACATGGCTGGAGAGACCTGACAATCATGGTGGAAGGCAAGGAGGAGCATCCTATAGTCTTGCGCAGCTCTGCCCCTGTGGCTTTACAGGGTACAGCCTCCCTCCTGGCTGCTTTCATGGGCTGTCATTGAGTGTCTGTGGGCTTTTTCAGGCACACAGTGCAAGCTGTTGGTGGATCTTCCATTCCGGGGTCTGGAGGATAGTGGCTGTCTTCTCACAGTTCCACTAGGCACTGCCCCCGTAGTAACTCTGTGTGGTAGCTCTGACCCTATACTTCCCTTCTGCACTGCCCTAGCAGAGGTTCTCCATGAGAGCCCCACCCCTGCAGCAAACTTCTGCCTGAACATCCAAGAATTTCCATACATCCTCTGAAATCTAGGTGGAGGTTCCCAAACCTCAATTCTTGACTTCTGTGTATTCACAGGCTCAACACCATGTGGAAGGTGCCAAGGCTTGAGGCTTCCATCCTCTCAAGCAACATCCCAAGCTGTACCTTGGCCTCTTTCAGTGACAACTGGAGCGGCTGGGATGCAGGGAACCAAGTCCCTAGGCTGCACACTGATCGGGGACCCTGAACCCAGCCCATGAAATCACTTTTTCCTGCTAGGCCCCCAGGCCTGTGATAGGAGGGGCTGCCATGAAGACCTCTGACATATACTGGAGACATTTTCCTCATTGTCTTGGGGATCAACATTTGGCTCCTCATTACTTATGTAAATTTCTGCAGCTGGCTTGCATTTATCCTCAGAAAATGGGATTTTCTTTTCTATTGCATTGCCAGATGGCAAATTTTCTGAATTTTTATGTTCTGCTTCCCTTATAAAATGGAATGCCTTTAAGAGAAGCACCCAAGTCGCCTTTGAATGCTTTGCTGCTTAGAAATTTCTTTCACCAGATACCCTAACTCATCTCTCTCAAGTTCAAAGTTCCACAAATCTCTAGGGCAGGGGGATAATGCTGCCAGTCTCTTTGCTAAAATAGAACAAGTGTCACATTTGCTCCAGTTTCTCAACAAATTCCTCATCTCTATCTGAGACCACCTCAGCCTGGACTTTATTGTGCATATCACTATCAGCATTTTTTGTCAAAGCCATTCAACAAGTCTCCAGAAAATTCCAAACTTTCCCACATTTTCTTGTTTTCTTCTGAGCCCTCCAAACTGTTCCAACCTCTTCCTGTTACCCAGTTTCAAAGTCATTTCCATATTTGTGATTATCTTTTCAGCAGCATCCCACTTTACCAGTACCAATTTACTGTATTCGTCCATTTTCATGCATCTGACAAAGACATACCCGAGACTGGGCAATTTACAAAGGAAAGAGATTTAATGGAGAACTCACAGTTCCATGTTGCTGGGGAAGCCTCACAATCAAGGGGAAAGGCAAGGAGAAGCAAGTCCTATCTTACATGGATGGCAACATCCAAAAAGAACTTGTGCAAGGGAACTCCTCTTTTTAAAACCATTAGATCTTGTGAGACTTATTCACTATTACAAGAACAGCACAGAAAAGACTTGCCACCATGATGCAATTACCTCCCACCAGGTCCCTCCACAACACATGGGAATTCAAGATTAGACTTAGGTGGAGACACAGCCAAACCATATTACCCTCCAATCTCTAGGAAGTTCCAAACTTTCCTTCATTTTTCTGTCTTCTTCTGAGCCCTCCAAACTGTTCCAACCTCTGCCTGTTACTCTGTTCCAAAGTTGCTTCCACATTTTTGGATATCTTTACAGCAGCACCCCACTTCTGGTACCAACTTACTGGATTAGTCCATTTCACACTGCTATAAAGAATGCCCGAGACTGGGTAATTCAGAAAGAAAAGAGATTTAATTGACTCAGGGCTATGGAGGCCTCAGGAAATTATAATCATGGTGGAAGGGGAAGTAAGCATCCTTCTTCACTTGGTGGCACAGAGAAGTGCCAGGGAAAGGGGGAAAAGCCCCTTATAAAACCAGCAGATCTTGTAAGAACTCACTCACTATCATGAGAACAGTAGCATGGGGGTAACTCCCCCTATGGTTCGATTACCTCCCACCAGGTCCCTCCCATGACACATGGGGATTATGGGAACTACAATTCAAGATGAGAGTTGGGTGGGGACACAGCCAAACCATATCACCTGGTATATAGGCTTTTCTCTTTTCTTTTGTGTATATATAATATCTGTGGAGACCTAGACTTTAGTAAAGCATTCGGTAAAAGTTTACTAAATGAGTAATTTTCTTTCTAGTTTTTGTTCCACATTTCCAGGTAAATGATGAAGTATTGATAAGTGGTAAAATAAAACCAATATGAAAAAGTGGTCTACAGGAAATCCTGATCTAATTGAGACTGCATTAAAGAGTTAATAGTTCAAGCTGGCTATGGTGGATCATGCTGCCTGTAATCTTAGCTACTTGGGAGGCTGAAGCAGGAAGATCACTTGAGGTCAGGGGTTCAAAACCAGCCTGGGAAACATAGTGAGGCCCTGTCTCTACAGAAATAAATGAAGTGAGACTGCTGTCTCTACAAAAGTAAATAAACAATTTTTAAAAAAGTACAAGTTAGCAGTAAGATCAAAAGGGATATTTGGGTCTACTTAATGAGGTAGATATGACTTACTTTGGGAGCAAGAAAAAAAGAAGAAAAGTATTAATAGCACAATAATGAAACAAAAAAACAAAGCCAATTTCTATAGGTGACAAACTTGGAGGTCATCTACCAACATCTTTGTGGAAGTGCTAGTCATTCTTTTAACAGTTTTATTACAATGCACTGCAGAAATTTCTTGTACTCTACAGAACAACAAAATTAATTTTTAAAACATAGTGCAGAAAAAGGACATTAAATTATCTTGAATTAGTTTTGAACCATACGGACACAGAATGACAATTATTAAATTGAATGAGTGCCGAGGGAAATGAACACAGGCAGAGTCAAAAGGAAAAAAATATATTTATGATATTCATCATTTCTGCATGAGATAAACTCAAACTAACTGGCAAATACTTTCCAGGATACTTTGGAAACAAAGATCAATTAAGTTCAGAGCTTGCCTTAAAGGAGCTTATACTCTCTCTGTAAGAGAGCGCACCAAGAATACAAAAACTGAAATACAAGTGCTATGTTTTATGACAGATATATTCTTGTGACCAAGACAGGCTTGCCATTTCTCTCAGTTTGACTCAATTTTAGACTTCTAGACTACAGGACCCTGACAACCTCCCTCTTGTCAGAGCATTTACTTTAGAAAACCTGAAACAGCAAATTATTTCTCTCTCCCTCTGGAATATAGGTAAATCTTCTCCCAGCCTCTAACTAGCTTTACAATCTTACAAAATAAAATTTAAATTTTAAAATTTAAAAAAGATTTCAATGAAGGAAGGAAGGATGGAAGGAAAAAAGAAAGGTAGGCGAGCAGGCAGGCCCATCTCCTAGTCTCTGTGGGGAGGGAGGAGCCTAACTTTAGTAAGTACCAATTAACAGGTGACTTAATCATACTAGCCAAAGCTCCCATAACGTCTTCCAGCACTTTTTCACTAGCTTACAGCAGCATTTAACAATTCTCCCGCCTTTTGCTTCAACAGAGTTCAATCTGTCTCCCCTATTACAAGAGTCTTGAATAAAGCCTTCGTTGCCATTTTTAACAAATGTCTGGTGCAATTTATCTTTGATACATCAAACCATGTCAACACAAAAGACTCAAACTGTGGAAAATTAGGTATAATTTTTTTAAAGGACCTGGTACCTGGGCTGGATGTAAGTAATGAGAATTAAATACACTGGATGAAAAGGGGCTAGCAGTATTCCAAGCAAAGTTTGAAGAACTGGGCCACAGGCAAAAGTGTATGGGCCACAGGCTATGACTCCTTATATCAGTTCTTCCATTTGAAAGCTTCCTAACAAGGGCAGTAGATATAATTGCAATTTAAATAAATTTGAATTCTTTCTATGAAAGTCAATAAAATACATTAATACATCAGATTTTTTAAAAGCAAATTAAAAATTACTCTTCTACCTCTACTTGTCTATTCCTACTTTGTTTTTGTTATAAATCAAATTCCGTTGAGAAATTTTTAAATGTTAATATACTTTTTAACCTAATCGTTTGAATCAAGAGAGTTGCAGAGGACCCCTGTGTGATGGACAGGTTTGAATCACGGTTGCAGCAAACACTCTTCAGTTCAAGGTGATTATTTCATCTTAAAGTTATACACATTGATGGAAGTGCATTCATAGGGAAGAAGCTAATAAAAGCTCAATTTTCCTCTTATTCCCTTCCAGGGCAGTCCCCCTGAGAGTAGCCGTCCTCTTATTAATACTGTTAAATGTTAGCAATAAACCTCTCTGGAATTATACTGAATAAGAAGGTGACGTAGAAGAAAGTTTGTACCAAATAAATTTGCGTAGATTAGAGTCCGCAGGTGGTCTAAAACATGCCTGTATTGGGAGCCAAATTGTTCAGTACTGGAACCTTTTGAAAGGAGAACAAAGAGCCTTTCATTACTCAAATTCTAAATGCAGCTTAGTACTTCATTAGAAACCTCTTAGTTCGCTGTAGGAATCTTTCAGATTTAATTATAAGGTGGGATAAAAACCTTCTTTTCCTAGGATACCATATTGAATCATTTTATTTTGTGTTTCCTGGGACATCTCCAAGTTTTACAAACTACAGAACATATCTGTGCATATTTATTTTTTTCTGAAACCTAAGTATTAGGCAAAGTCAAGGTAACCATTTTAGCCAATATGAATTCTGAAATTAAAATTACTAAGAGCCAAAAGCATTGAAGTCAAAAATTAAGAAACCTAGGTTCCCTTTCTGGTTCTACAACCTTGCGATGTTATTTAAATTTCTGAGCCTTAGTTTAATCTTTTGTAAAGTGAGGCAGCTAAACTGACAAGCATCGATTCCCCCTTCATTTCTAAAGTTCCGTTACTCTACGTGGCCAATATTTAGTAAATACTAATGTTGCTCCATATTTACCATTTTCTTGGTTGAAAAGAAATACTTTAAAGATATTATTTCCAAAGCTACATATCAAATCATTGTGGATGGGATATTTTTAAATTGTAATATAATGTGGTCAGTTAACTTTTGGAAGGCACGAGCAAACAGAACCCCAAAAACTCTCATTCCTGCTTTAGTGAACTTGATAAAAATGGGAAGGCATAACAACCCAACCCTTCAGAACAGAAAGAAATGCAATATGTGGTTGTAGCATTTGCTGCTAAAGGCTAGGTTGACAAGTTGAGCCTGTTAAATCTTCTGGCCTGGGTCCTTCAATTCCCAATGCCTGGATCTATGTGTCCGTATTTTCTATGTGTCCGTATTTTCCATGTGTTTGAGTTCAAATAGCAGTAAGTCAGGGCCCCTGGGAACAAAGCTTTTCCAGAGACTAAGCCGACAATACCTTCATTCAGTGGAAAAACTGTCTTATTCTTAGTAAGACAGCAAACTACCTGGCTCTTCGAAATGAAAACAAATGAAAAGAGAAAACTAATACATGTTTATTGAGTGAAAAAAATGAATGAATAACCTATGAAATCCAAGTCTTGGCTTCTAGCTCTGAATCCCATGATCAGTACAAACTTTCTAATGGAAGTCTTTTTATTTGCATCAGATAAATAAAATATAATTACTCTGACAGTAGCATATTGAAGAAAAACAACTTTTATTTTCCCCCATTCTACAAAAAATAATTAACAGGCCAGATCTGACCTAAAGTTCAATTTGCAAAATTCTACCTCATAAGTTCATAATTGATAATGACTTCTTTATGTCTGCTTATGTGTGCCTACAACAAGGTGCTTTATATGAGAGCAAAATGGATCAGTATAAGGTTAATCTGCTTACAAGATGGTTGGAATGAACCAAGTTGTGCATTATCCTGACTGTGATAAAAATAGGCACAAAATGATCAGAATGTCTTTCATTGGTTGTATTTTTGGTAAGAACTTTAAGAATATTAAGATTGTACTTTATCTGTAAAGGTAAACAGAAATCACATACTATGTTCTTACAAACACAGGAACAGTATTTGTGTAATGTCATTGTAAGGGTCATGGATTTTTACTAATTATGCTATTAGTCACTGTTTGTTTCATGACAGGATAAATAGGAGAGTAGCTTTAGAGGCATAAATAAAAATGATTTGATCGTCGATTAAGCTAAATAGGTTAGATTGGCCACATGATGCACTCCAGGCAATTACCAGATGTGATAGGTTGTCATTGTCACTGTTGCTACTGCCCTGGTCCAAAGTCACAGTCATCTCTCACTTGGATAATTTCAGTGGTCTCCTAACTGATCCCCCTATGTCTATCCTTGCTCCCTTCCCAATCCCAAGCATATTCTCAATAGAGCAGCTGAAGCAGTCCAGTTAAAATGTAAGTTGAGTCTACTAACGCTTCTGTTCAAAAACACTGACGATTTCCCATCTTACTCAGAGTAAAAGCCACAACTCTTACCGTGACCTATAGAGTCCTATCTTCCAAGCTTGTCCAGGCTGACTTATTTGTTGTTGCTGTTCTTCTGTGTTGTTTTGTTTTAGGCTTTCAGCACCTGAAACCATGGTTTTTAGTTTCTGTCTCTAGTGATAAGCAGAACAGAGGGATGAGGAAGGGGCTTTACTGGCCCAACCAGAAACAGAAACTAAGAACCCATGACTGTATTCTCTCCCTTGGACAGCTTGGTTCCCGACTGCCTCCGTCCTGCTGCTCCGGCTATCCCAGTTCTCCTGCTGCTCCCTGAACACCCCACCCAATGTGCACCTCCGGACGTTTGCACAGGTTGCTTTCTTCTCTCTTTGGAATCCTCTTTCCACATACAGCCCCAGGGAGCACTCCCTTACTTCTTGCAGGTCTTTTCTTTTTATTTTTACAAATCTTTCCCTTGTTTACATCTTTCCTATCACTGGTTATCTTACCTAAAATTTTAACCTATCTCTATAATATTTTATATCTCCCTCCTTTTATTTTCACTCTCATATTTCTCAGTATTTATCACTACAGTAAATAATACTGTATCTAACACACTATAGATATACTCACTTGTTTTGCTTATTGTCTACTGATCCCACTAGAATGTATTTCTATAAGGGCAAGGATTTTTTTTTTTTTTGGTCTTTTTTCCCCACAGCTCTATCTCTAGTACCTAGAAGGATGCCTGACACAGAGCAGGTGCTCAATAAATGTCTGTTGAATGAACAAATGAATACTACCACCTATCTCTTCACATGGAGTTCCCCTAACCAAGCCAATAAAAACCTATGATTGGTCTTCATGGTAACTGAAACTCTTTCACTTTTAAATCACTAAGATAACGTGAAGTGGCCGGGCGAGGTGGCTCACACTTGTAATCCCAGCACTTTGGGAGGTCAAGGCTGGTGGATCACAAGGTCAGGAGATTGAGACCATTGGGCTAACGTGGTGAAACCTCGTCTCTACTAAGAATACAAAAAAAAAAAAAAATAGCCCGGTGTAGCGTCAGGCACCTGTAGTCACAGCTACTTGGGAGGCTGAGGCAGGAGAATGGTGTGAACCTGGGAGGTGGAGCTTGCAGTGGGCCGAGATGGCGCCACTGCACTCCAGCCTGGGCGACAGAGTGAGACTCCATCTCAAAAAAAAAAAACCGAAGAAAAACCCCAAAAAGCAGTTACCCTGAAGAATAGGCTTCAAATCCTTTTTTTTTTTTTTTTTTTTTTTTAACTTCATGATGGAGAAGATATCTTTGTATCATCTTTCTACCATATGTGTTATTATTATAGATTCTGTAGTCTGGAATTTCTATTATTATGATATTGGCGAAGGGAGCTACCTGTAATCAAACTCGGCAAATGATGTGTAGACCTGGAGTATTGTATTTCATGAGAAGCATAACATTCATCTAAAGTAAGAAAGCAATCCCAGGGAAAACACATTAGAACTAGGTTTTAGAACTTACTTGGAGATTCATTATTTTCACAGGTTTCCTCTTCATTTGGTGCTGCTGCTTCTTCCTCCTCTTCTTCTGGGTCATCGGTATCTCCTGACTCATCGCTGTCTTCCACCCATTTTCCTGGCATTAGTCCTGCTGAATCATAGGAGTTGCACAGAGGCCCCACAATGTGAGAGATGAAGGATTCCTGAAGGTTGGCTAACTGAGGAGCAGCACGATCCATGAAGGGGCTTATGGGTAACCCAAGGCTGGCCTCTTCATCGCCCTAGAAATAAAACGCAAGCGAGGTCAACATTCACCTGGCGTCTGATATTTGTAAATATGCAAAACCCCAGGCATTAATGTACAAATTTCTTTACTTGACTCCTAAAGGATCCTACCTCAATTGCTAAGATTCCTATAGAAACACTGTTGCTAATTAGTACTTTTGTGATCTTGAGGTTTTTGATTTTTATCAAGGAGAAATACAGAAAGTCTAAATTCTAATGTATAAGTAGATGATATTTTTATCACACAAGTCAGTGTCTCACATTTATATGAAAATATAAATGCATTAAAATGCAATGGTGAGGCTGGGCGCGGTGGCTCACGCCTGTAATCCCAGCACTTTGGGAGGCCGAGGTGGGAAAATCACAAGGTCAGGAGTTTGAGACCAGCCTGACCAACATGGTGAAACCCCATCTCTATTAAAAATACAAAAAATTAGCGGGGCGTAGTGGCAGGCACCTGTAATCCCAGCTACTCGGGAGGCTTAGGCAGGAGAATCACTTGAACCCAGGAGGTGGAGGTTGCAGGGAGCTGAGACTACACCATTGCACTACAGAGTGACAGAGTGAGACTGTCTCAAAACAAAACAAAAAAAATGCAATAGTGAGAAGAATTCTTTAAAAATATGTAAATGTAGACTATTTTCCTTTTTTGTTGTGGCTTCCAGAAAGCTTTAAAGAATTTATTGCTCAATTCAAGGGGTTACCTTATCCCAGATTTTGTTTGAATTTTTAATGTACCTCCTGTGATTGTGTGGTTTCTGATATTATTATTTATCTATATGTTTAATAATATTACCGTACAAATGTTTTACTTTGAAGTGCTTCAAATGTTTCTGAGGAAAACAGGGAGATTTTTAACCAGCAGTTATCTAGCAAAATTAAAAACATCCCAAAATATGAGCAACAATTACGCCTAAGAAGTGGTATTATTATACATGAATTTTCCCTTTAATTTACATTTTTCTGCATTTCCATATTTCAGGAATGATTATGAATTAATCCCATTCTTAGGAAGGGCAATACATTATTTTTTAAAAACACAAACCTTTCATTCTATATATGAATCCTACCTATAGTAACCATAAAATTTCATTCTAATCTGTTTAAGTATGTCCAATGACAGTCAATTTATTATCATTAATAAGGCGTCTCAGCCTAATTTTGGACAGCTTTAGCAATATAAATTTCTTTCTGACATTGACCTGAACTCTACCTCCCAATAACTTCTATAGACTGGTATATTCATACCTTTTTTAGGGCAGTAGAGAGGGATCTAACTTTTTTTATGAATCAGATCCTGTGCTAAGTATGTTACATAATTTATCTTCTTTAATCTCCACAGCAATGTTATGATTAACCTATTTCTAAATTAGTATGTCACTCCTTTAAATATCTGAACACAGTTATATTTCCCCAAGAGTAAATATCTTCATTTTTTTCATGTGCTTTTCTGTCACTTATCCCTGTCCTTTATGCATGCTCCTTCACCTCCACATTATTTTTAAGAGTGGTTCACAGTACCAAACAGGAAGGTTCAAGTGCATTCTGATTGGTGTAGGCTAATGTCAGAAGGATCAACCCCGGCTTATGTAATTGTGGTAGCTTTTTGAGTAGTCTGTTAACTCTCACATTATCATGTCAAATGAAAAGCCTATTTCTTTTTAGCTTTTTCATATAATGCTGTTAATAATTTTTTTACAAAAGTGAAGTTAATCTAATATGCAGATACATTTGAACTACCATATACATATACATATAAACTATTCCATATCCATATATGTTTAAACTACCTTCTATGATAATACATAATTTTTTAGGAAAGCAAGTGAAATTAATGTGATATGCATATACATTTAAACTACCATATACATATAAGCTACTCCATATACATTTAAACTACATTCTATGATAATAAATATATCTATAAAGAGCAGTATTTCAAGGATCTTCCTAACGTCTGACTTCCACTATCTCAGTATCTTCTTCCCCCGCAAATGCTTGCAAGTAACTTTATCATAGAGTTCTACGATTATATTTTAGTCCAATTTTTACACGTCACTTTTTATCTCCTGATCAAAATTGACCAGTGCAATTTCTGATAAAAATATGAATATAAAATAGAGTGATCACACTTTCATAGCTGTTAGAAGCTTTCAGCAATTCATGAGCAACCTGTAAGTATAGATTAAGCTATATTAAACAGTTGTCAGTTACCTGTTCATAGAATTCATTGACAATACCATCTGTCCACTGAAGATGGAGTTCTTTACATTTAGCTGGACCATTGATATCAGCCAACTTTATACACATTTGACAAACCAGTAGACGATCATTTTCATTGGTCCAATCTATTCCAACATCATCATTTACCTATTTGAGAGACAAAGTTAAAATATGTTTTGCTTTGATAAAAACAAAAGTTGAACAGAAAACAATAGAACATTTATTGTCTTCATATTATACAGGGATCATAATACCAAATAACTGGGAACCTGTAGCTACTTAAAAATGTTATTGGCCTGTGTAAATTAATGGTAAAAAAAGTTCATGAAAAAGTAAAATAATGAATTATGGATAAAATAATAATAATGGGTGACAGGGTGAGTGTAGTCAAAAATAATTTAATTATACATTTTAAAATAACTAAAAGAGTATAACTGGATTGTTTGTAACACAATGGATAAATATTTGAGGTGACAGATACCCCATTTACTCTGTTGTGATTATTACACATTATATGAATTTATTAATGTAACCCATAAATATATACACCTACTATGTACCTACAAAAATGAAAATTAAAAAAATCATTAATTATTGAATTAGCAACAAATGCTTTTTAAAACTGGCATATATAATCAATTACTTTTCTTTTTTTGAGACAGAGTCTTGCTCTGTCTCTCAGGCTGGAGTGTCGTGGTGCAGTCTTGGCTCACTGCAACCTCCACCTCCCGGGTTCAAGCAATCTTCCTGCCTCAGGCCCCCAAGTAGGTAGGACTACAGGCGTGCGCCACCACACCTGGCCAATTTTGTACTTTCAGTAGGGATGGTGTTTCGCCATATTAGCCAGACTGGTCTCGAACTCCTGGCCTCAAGTGATCCACCCACCTTGGCCTCCCAAAGTGTTGAGATGACAGGCGTGAGCCATTGCGCTTGGCCTTATTATCAATGACTATTAAAATAATATAGTTACAGTTCATAAAAAATTGTCATAACTTAATATTTGGGCATTTACTCTTGAGGTATAAAATTGTGCTTCAAGATTTTGATCTGTACTGCTGCCAGATAATTTATATAAATATACCATAGAGATGAGAACAAATTAAATCAATCAAAAACCACAATGACAGAAAGTGTTATTTCTCTGTGGTACAAAGCATAATCCATAGACGAAGCATCTCAGCTTCTTGGGCATCTAGATTCAGATCAACACCTATATGTCTGCTTCTGGTTAAACATTTTATTGTATTCCATTTTCACATTTGACATATGAGAGTTGATAGTAACATGTTTTGTTCAACAGTTTACTTCCATGATATCTTTCAATGTGTCTATAAAATGAAGACTGGTGTAGCCAGGCATGGTGCCTCACACCTGTAATCCCAGCACTTTGGGAGGCCAAGGCAGGCAGATCACGAGGTCAGGAGTTTGAGACTAGCCTGGCCAACATGGTGGAACTCCATCTCCACTGAAAAAAAAAATACAAAAATTAACCAGGTGTGGTGGCATTAGCCTGTAGTCCCAGCTACTTGGCAGTCTGAGGCAGGAGAATTGCTTGAACTCAGGAGGCGGAGGTTGCAGTGAGCCAAGATCGTGCCACTGCACTCCAGCCTGGGCAACAGAGCAAGACTCTGTCTCAAAAAAAAAAAAAAAAAAATTGAAGACTGGTCCAGCTCTATTTACCTTGCCATTAAATTTGGCTACGAAGTCAAAGTGTTTCTTCAGGTCAGTGGCCAAAATTGCTTCAATGACAAGGAAACGGAAATGCTTAAATTCCACATGGTCAAGGTTAACTAAGAAGTTATACTCTGGCCGGGACATGAAAAGATTCCATGCAGCAGCTGCGTGATGATTCTCCAAAACTGAACGATCGTTATATAGCACCGCCTACGAAAATAAGAGAGTTAAGAGTTTAACTTTTTAAGAAAAAAAATCATAAAAATCATGAGCATATGCAATGCTTTTGAAATTGCTTTTTATTCATACAACAAAGAAATGTAATCATATGACTCCTGCTTATTCAGAATCACTTATTACTGTACAATAGGTATTATTTTTCTTGATTAAATTTACCTTTTTTGTAAAATAAATTCATTTCCTTGAAAACTTAGTTCAAACTCTTGTGAGGGACACTAGCCTATCTTAATAGATTTTTTTAAAAGATTTTTTCTTTAGATTTCTTTGTAGGGTACAGGAATTTAAACGTAAAAAATATATACAAATAGAAAAGAAAGAGGAGGGAGGAAGAAAAAAATTACATTTATATATATATATGTAAATATATATATACACATATATAAAATATGTAATTATACCAATGCTACAATACCTCAAGAGGTAACTAGGTTACTTTCTATATTTGGCATAAGCATTACCTCCTCTTAAACACATATAGCTATTAAAGATGAACGGAATCCCCCAAATGCTCATGATTTAAAACATTTTCACTCCACTCCACAGGAAATATCACCTTTTATCTAGTATTTGAAGACATAAAATGACATTTACTTGTTTGAAATTCTCTAATAATGCAGAGAGAAGTTTTATTAGAGAATTTTTTTAAAAGGGAAGCTGCCTACAAAATGCCTGAACACTAGTGTGCAAGATAGCCTATGGAGAAATAAAAAGACAGGACACAAAGAAAACACTAAGCACTGAATATTAATATAGAGGTATATAAAAATGTAGATGTGTAAAAAAATCTGAATGGCAAATTATCCTGGCCAGTGGATTTTTGCCTATATTTAGAAAAAACAATTTTGGTGTATGAAAGACAAGTGGAAAGAAGGTAGACAGTCAAGAAAAAAATTACCAGATAATTTTTATTGTATATAGATTCAAGAAAAACTATAGAACAGTCTATAAGATCAGCTACAGAAATGGAAAGCAGTGGAATAGAACATAAGAGGCAAAGAAGAAAACAGAAAAGTCAATATCGAATGAAACTGGCCTCTAGATCTTGTAGAAGAACAGAGGATCTCAGAATGTTTAGTAACTTGGGTTCAGCTAATTAAATACATTAGGGGCTAAATTTGATTGTATAAATGGGTATGTCTAGATACTCAGTGATGAATTTTTTACTTAGATAGAATTATACACCAAGATGAACTTTAAATTTATTCACTGTTTTTGGAATCTATGTTTAGGCAAAAAAAAAAAAAAAAAAAAAAAAAAAATTCCTCCAATGAAATAAATTGATGCCAAAATCCTACCAACCTATAGATATGTCATAAGAATCATAATTGTTATAATGAATATATTTCAAAGGAATGGTATTTATATACAAAGAAACCTTACATTCTTAAAAGTCCAAGAAATACTTGGTTCTCTAATCTTTTCAGAAAGGGGCTTTTGTATAGGTTGCCTTTTGTTTGTTGAAGAGGTCCATTAACATGAATTCAAGTAGGTTTTCTTCCTAGGAAGAAAACTGAGAAATGATTCCCACGGATAATAAAGTTGTATACCTGCTATTAGAATCTTGGAAGAATCCATGGTTTCTTTTCAGAATCAGCATGGTCTCTGAGAATTTTAACATGAGACTATATATAGTTTGGCTTATATTAACTTGGGGCCTATTATAAATCACACTCAACTTCACTTTCTTGAGAAATCTTTAAATTAGTTCTCCTAACCAAAATCTAAAGATTTACCTGAGGAGCACTAGTTGCAACCAGGAAAGCATTAGTCCTTCCTGGGTGATCATAATCGTGCATGGCTGCAGCCACATACAGCGCCATCAACTCTAAGGCAGGGATATTCCCAGACAGACATCCGTATTTATCATCTGTCACATTATACGTTTTTGAGAATACATATCCCATATGTCCGTGTGTAAATCCACTGTCAGAATCTGAGAAGAGAAAACGAGAGTCAAAGAAATTTTTTTAAAAGTATTAAACTGACATGATTTGTCTTGACTTTCTTTTTTTTGAAAAAAACACCCTTGTTCCCACCTCTCATATAAGGCAGTGCAGATTCACTTTGTACATACCTGAATCACTGGTTGAACCATGATCACTAATCACAGTTGAAAGGCCTGGAATAGGCTGTGTAGTAAGATACCAAACAGCATGTAAAACATCAGTGGCGTGGATTCTGTTATGATCTGTAACCAGTGAATAGGAACAGTCATCAATTTACGAACTTTGGGGTCCAAGAACTAAGAGTGCCATCTACTGGACAAACAGTTTAGTTCTAACATTTTACTATTTCCATGAAAGTCGGCCAAACTTTCTAGGACAAATATTCTTTGATTACTCTTCCATAACTCTATAACATCCATAGTAACGAGAAAAAAAACAACAACCCTACTTGTAACATTTATTATGCGTGTAGGTATCTGAGGTAGAAAAATCTGTGTCAATAGTCGACTAGAAACTACGTATACAGGAAACACACTGTGTGAAACAGTGTAATGTTTACTCTGGTACTTATTTT